>NW_027271557.1:70000-370000 GCF_040938485.1 Diadema antillarum
CTAGATATGAAATGTAAACAAGTCAGAACATTCCAGTAAAACCATACCTGGCATGTTGTCTTTTCCTAGAACTCCACAGCGAGTGGTGAGCTTCGAATGAGATCGTCACGGCAGGTTTATAATCTACTAGCAATGCATTACGATGGGTGGCTAATAAATCTGCCGTTTGTCGGCAATAAACTTTGAAATGATGACAAAGCATTAAAGATACTTCACTACAATTCAATTCTTTCCTGATTCATCATTGCACTTAGTTGCTGTCGGAAGAATTTTGCCGGTATGTGATTTTGCTGATTTCGAAATGAGATTAATATTCCTGAACAACACACGATTCATAGGTACAGAATGCAGTGTTTGTGCACTTTGGTGTCACATCACATCAAATGCACCAAAATTATTAGATAATTTAAGTTTTAGTAAAGAATGATAATGAGTTCTAGAAAATGTGTTGTTACAAGTATGTGTGTGTGTGTTTGCAAGCATTTTGTTTTTACTGTAGACATGAAACATATAATGTGGAGCTATTTGCTCCATTTGTACATTAATCAAATGCATGTCAAATTTCCATTAAAAATTTTTATATATTCTGCTGACAAAAAGAAAATTAAGTTTGAACTTTATTGAAAAATCTGTGTGGCAGAAATCTTCATTACTGAATCTGACTGTTTTCGTTATGAGACACGTTTGTAGTATTGTTCTCACCCCGAGTCCTCGACGACGGGAAGCTGGTCAAAACCCTCCTTGTTCATGATGTCGATGGCGTCCTGGCAGCTGACCGAGCTGAGGACGGTCAGCGGCATTCCCAGCTTCAGCATCGAGATGGGCTGCTTCCACCACCTGAAGGTCAAGGGAACAGCATGGAGAAAAGAAATGACAGCAAGCCTGACTGGTCAGTTGGAAAATGGACATATCACTGGTGATCAAATATACACTTATGATATCTGTATACATCTCCGGGGGTATACACCTATACACAGACAAACATAATATATGTGACCGTGCATCACAAAACGAACAAAAAGTCGCACCCCTTGATTTCATGTGAGCACTCAAAAAGTAAGGGTCAACCAAGTCAATATTTAGTTTTCCATATTTTCTTGAAGAGCTGCCCTTCTTCTACATTATTCTTAAGTTTCGGATCATAAAATGAAAAGGAAAGTGCATTCTATGGGTAGTTTTTCTACAACCCTTATTTGTAGAGTAGTGAGATCAGGTATGTCTTAGAGGCCCCTTTTCATTTCTTGATAACCTTTTGCACACTCTTCACTTTCAAGTCTGATAACTTTTGAAGGGATAATGCTACTGCTTTGAAAGTTCTCATTAATCATGAACAGAATGTGTTAATAGAGCATGCTCAATTTCAATTTAATCTGAAAATCCCTTCATTGTTGTTGCTCCAGTGGTTTACATCCTGTTTTTTGTCTCATTCATCGCACAGCTAGCACTGTTTGGCAAAGATTAAAGCCCTTGAATAGACAGATAGACCCTGTACTTCAGAGCCTCTTTTCTTGGTTCACACTTTTCCAGAGTGTGCACTTTCTTTCCAATATTTAGATAGGTTAGGAGAGTCCACTTGAATTGAGTTACATTTGTATATACATCATTTTAAAGCTTAGAGTCTGCTCTTTCAGAATCTGTCCTTAACTAAAAATCCATGTCTGATGACTTTTTGTTTGTTTTGTGGTGCAGGGTCACATATACTGGAGACGCGGTATGTTTTATGAGCTATCTTAATTTTTGCCAGTAAGGAGCTATTTGTTAATCTAAAAATATGTGAAATTATGTACTCTGATCATGACATGCATGCGATGTGCATGCGTACATTTCCCCCACCATGACTGTACTCCATAATCATGAATTTACCACTCCCTATCAACATTGTGACGAGAATTCAATAATATGCAAAAATTTAGACTCGCTGAACATTATGGCGCTTAGATGAATTCCACTTCAGAGCACTTTTAAACTTATGGCGGCCATGACTGGGTGACTTCCAAAGAAGAATAAAAGCACTTTCAATAGGTTATGCCAAAAGCCAGGTGCAATGTGATATCAGCGCATGAATCATCTTTTGTTGGGCCTACTGGGGCCCCCGGTTAGAAATTAACATGAAAAAACACTACCCAAACCGTAATTGGTCTATACAGTGTGCTACTCTGCAGGTTTGCCAACCTCTGCAAACCCAAAACATGCTCACACATACAGATCAAAAAATAAATAAATAAATAAATAAAATACACCACGTTTTGAAGGCAAAAGTTGTACATTGGTTGAAATATCACATCACACATTCAAGCTAACTCTAATAAAATTTTAAGTACAATCTTCAAAACATACATTGTATCCTCCTATAATTGAATAGGATGAAAAATACTGAAATTATCAACAACAACAACAACAACAACAACAACAACAAAAATAACACACACACACACACACATATTAGTTGGCAGCCCTGCACAGTGCGGGTAGATAATTGAAATTACTGACATCAGAAACAACAAAAAAGAGTACTTAATCACACACAATGGACACATTTCTGCCCCCTCCCCATATTTGGACTGCCTCCCAGTCAACTTCTTCCTTTGGTTTCCTGTTGCATCTTACCAGTGCTGGGGTGTGTTGTCCACATGCTTGTCCAAGAAACTTTTCTTCACCATCCATTCATCTGATAGAAACTTGGTCCTGACGAAGGAGGGGGGGGGGGGGGGGGGGGGGGGGGGGGGGGGGGGGGGAGAGAAAAGGAGGCACGAGTGGCATAAGAAAAGCAGATACAGTCAAACCTGCCTTAGCGGCCACCTGTCTATAGCGGCCACTGAAAAATCCCCCCGAGAGAAAAGCCTTGTGTATAGCGGCCACCTGTCTAATGTAGCCAGCGGCCACAAATTTTGTTTCCCGCAGTAGCTTTTAACCGTCTATAGCGGCCACAGAGCCGGTAATTCAGAGTGTTTTTCTGATATGTGGCCGTGCTAGTCATTCATGGGCAATGTTCAGTGACCGCCACAGCTGAATTCATCACTTATTCAGTCATAATAATGCACTAGTGTTAAGCTTTCTTCACGACTGTACAACATGCTACTGTGCAACAATAAACACCAGCATTGTTCAATGCATGAAACACACCTATGTGCATATGTATGCATGTACATGTACACTAAAGTACTTAAAGATGTATACAACGATGATACATGTACATGTATAGGCAATGCACACGTATAGTTGGATAACCTGCCTATAGCGGCCACCTGTCTATAATGGTCACTTTTTCATTTCCCTTGGGTGGCCGCTATAGACAGGTTTGACTGTAGTTGCTAAAAGAGTTCATATAAGTTCAAAAACTTCAAGTATTATTCCACTTGTACATTGTATGTACTGAGAAGTACTGCATAATTTATATTCTTTGATGTTGCCAAGGGGAAGACAATCACTTGTATGTAGCTACCATCTATATATTGTACTTTTGCTGAAACATGTTGCAGAGTTTATAAGGGCATACAGTATATTGGAAGTTTACAAGTGTGGCACTCAGTACAATGCAAAACTTCTGAGATAAATACAACTGCTCCATATGGCTTCGTGTCTAGTGGACATACATTTTAACAGCAATCACAAAATGTAACATGTTATTCTTTAACAGAAAACACAAACTTTGATTGACAAATTCATGCAAACAAATGCATTTTCATAGCTAAATGACAAAGCAAACACACTCATATTTAGTAGCTGTTTGTTTTGTGACATTTTACTTCTGATCATAACATCTAATAGTTTGTGTCTGTCGCAACAGACAAGTGCAGGCATGTTTCCGCCCACAGTATTATAGCTCCAGTTGGTTTTAAATAAGCGTCGTAATGCTATATCCTTCATTGCCAGATGTGTTTAAGGGTCCTGAGATAAGTCAAAGTGCTCAACTTCTGCAAAACACTTCACAATTTTAATAGTAAACTAACAAACAAGTCAACAATAGTTTATGATATCATCTATGGATGGAATATGATTCACTCAGATGATTATCTATAAAGTAGAGATAATAAGCTCTGTGGGAAATGCAAGCAAAATGGGAGGTTTTTCTCAACTGGAGGATTATATCCCCCCCCCCCCCATCTCTCTCTCTCTCTTTCCTTAACCGTCTATTCCACGAGCATCATGTTGGACCACCTTGTTTTCTTTTATTGTATTAATTAATATTATTCATTATCGGTCGCCAAACAGTCACGCTTTGCGGCCACCTGTCTATGGGCTATTCCACGGTTACTCACGTTACACTTGGAGAAACCTTCACTCATTCCTGGAGCTGTAACTCCCTTATTATAGATATGAACCAAACAACTGTTTATCACAACAAAGTATACAGTCTGACTATCCTTTGTATAAAAACAAAACTTGAGAAATTTTGATATGCTCCTGGCAAATCTTTAAAATGTGTCGGTTACTCACGTTACACGATTTGGACATGCATAAAATGAAAAGTCGACAAAAGTGAAAAGTGTCCTCATACCAAGCCTTTATGAAAGTTAATTATATCCATTTCAAAGAAGTACAGTAGGGAGACAAACTTTGTTTATAGTATGAAAAATAACAAACGCATGGTTTTTTCTTGGGGTGCAGATAAGGTGGTTACTCACGTTACGGTTACTCACGTTACATTTTGTCCATGTATGGTCCTCAATATAAATGTCACAAAAAAATTAATAATGTGTGTAGCATTCAAGTTTCTTTTTCTGAAATAATGTGTGTAGGATATCAGAGACCAGTTTATGTTTAAAGATAACATTCTGAGTAGGTTTCCTTTTCTCTTTTACTTTAAAATTGGACAGTATATACAATGTATGCTATTTATGTATTTACTATACTGTATGAGATCTGGCATGGGCTTTGCAAATGAAAAAACTCGAAAACAAATGCATTCAATTTAATTTCTCGCCTCAGCATCAATTACAAAGTGTAAAAAAGAACAGCAGTAAGTATAAAAAAATAGACAAACATAATTAAATACTCTTCAGATTGGCTATACAATAGAACCTAGACATAGACTCAAAATCCAAATCAAATGTTCACATTGAGCTCTCCTTTCTTGATACTGTCCATGTCATTTAACCTGCATTTTGACTATCCAGCTGATATGTGTTTGTATTGAAAGTTAAAGTGTCCACAGTTATTGTCAATATTGATAGCTGGTGCATCTACGGTAGTTTTTTTTCTTTAAAGGACAAGTTCACCTTCATAAACATAAGGATTGAGAGAATGTAGCAATATTAGTAGAACACATCATTGAAAGTTTGAGGAAAATCAGACAATCCGTTCAAAAGTTATGAATTTTTGAAGTTTTTGTGCAGTACCCGCTGGATGAGAAGACTACTGCAGTATATGAATAACTTAGATGTCACATGCGTACAACAATATAAGGAAAATATAAAGAGAATTTCACAAAATTCCATCTTTTGAAAAAAGTACACATTCCACTGACTCGTTACCGACAAATGTTATGGGTAATATTATTCCCCCTGCCTTTAGAAAGAGGCAAGTCAAGTGCTCTTTTATTATGCGAAAAAAAGTGAAAATATGTTGAATTTTCTTTTACATTTTCTTTATACTGTTGTACGCATATGACTCACAAGCTGTAGTAGTCTCCTCATCCAGCGGTTCCAACACAAAAATTTAAAAAATTCATAACTTCTGCATCGATTGTCCAATTTTCCTCAAACTTTCACTGATGTGTTCTACTAATATTGTTGCATTTTCTCAATCCTTATGTTTATGAAGGTGAACTTGTCCTTTAAACATCTTCTATTTCATGTAAAAGATTACAAGGGTTGGGCCATTTCCAATACATCCCAACTTGCTCCATTACAGATACAGTGTAAAATATACTTGATATGTAGAACTTTGAAATTACTTCTCCAGGATACATTTTTCTGTCTTACTCCACTGTATACCAGTCTCTAATAGATAGATGGGTTCTCTTGTGCCTCCTCTGACTCTGGTTAAACTTGACTTGCTGCATTTTGAGATCTCGTTAAAATGTATTACATTTAGGGTTGTTATCACATTTAGGGTTAAGGTGTATTACATTTAGGGTCGATATTACATTTAGCGTTGATATTACATTTAGGGGTGATACACTGGGTACCAGCACTGTCAGAGTTCATGATTCTTATGAATCTCCACCATCCTTGCACAAATTGCACTCATTCATCCAGCGTGCTCACTTACGTGTAGGTTCACTATGTACACAAGAATCTCTAGATCTCTGGGAGCTCATGCAGAATGGGACATGGTGATGATACTTTGTGAAGAGCACTAATTTCCATGATGAAGTTCTTGTGATATTTACTGTACGTATCTTAAAAACAAACATTGTGGGGAAGCTTGTTTGAAAGTTGGACATGATCGAGACAAAGTTCAGTAAATTTTACTTATACTTTCCCACTTTGACATCTGGGAACACCTTGTAGAAAAGAGCATGCGTTTCCAAAATTGACAATGTCATGTACCAAGCTCATATTTATTTATCTATTTGTTTATTTTTTATGAGGAAAGAGTCACATCAGAGAGGGGTACTCTCATTTCACTTTTAATTAACCAAAAATAACTTCAGAGCTTACCATGAGACTTAAAATTTGCCATCCCACAGTAAATGTTACCTAAATTCATTATTTTTGCTGGTTACTCACGTTACAAAATGGTTACTCACGTTACAAGGTTACTCACGTTACAGTTTTTCTTCATCATTTTTATAAAGATTAGTACTTTGTTGTGATTTTGATCGTCATCACCTTGTCAGAGTTTGTTTGAAGGAAGAGAATTTCAAATACCACCAATTTAATGTGACGAATTTTTCTCTCAGAAAACAAAGTCAGTTTTTTTGGTTACTCACGTTACATCGCCTAAGTGGGTTACAATATTTATTTTTGAACGAGTTCTACAAAATTACTTGAAAAGCTGTTGTGTATTTTAGGTAATTTGAGTCTTCTAAAATTCAGAAATGAATAAACTGGTATGATGTTGCAATAATGAAATGGTAATATGCCATATTCCATTTTTCTCTATTTTTCTTGTATTTTGGTACGGAATAGAAGTCACAACTTTCAACCATTTTTCCCCAAAGTAAACGTATGAAAATTAACTTTTTATTTTTGGTTCCTGAAAATATCATGTATGAAGGACTAAAAATGAAAATAACACAGAAAAATATTGAATTTGAATTTTTAAGCTCATGTCCACCAACCTGTGGAATAGCCCCTATAATGGTCACTTTTTCATTTCCCTTGGGTGGCCGCTATAGACAGGTTTGACTGTAGTTGCTATGAGTTCACATAAGTTCAAAAACTTCAAGTATTATTCCACTTGTACATTGTATGTACTGAGAAGTACTGCATAATTTATATTCTTTGATGTTGCCAAGGGGAAGACAATCACTTGTATGTAGCTACCATCTACAAATTGTATATATTGCACTTTTGCTGAAACATGTTGCAGAGTTTATAGGGGCATACAGTATATTGGAAGTTTACAAGTGTGGCACTCAGTACAATGCAAAACTTCTGAGATAAATACAACTGCTCCATATGGCTTCGTGTCTAGTGGACATACATTTTAACAGCAATCACAAAATGTAACATGTTATTCTTTAACAGAAAACACAAACTTTGATTGACAAATTCATGCAAACAAATGCATTTTCATAGCTAAATGACAAAGCAAACACACTCATATTTAGTAGCTGTTTGTTTTGTGACATTTTACTTCTGATCATAACATTTAATAGTTTGTGTCTGTCGCAACAGACAAGTGCAGGCATGTTTCCGCCCACAGTATTATAGCTCCAGTTGGTTTTAAATAAGCGTCGTAATGCTATATCCTTCATTGCCAGATGTGTTTAAGGGTCCTGAGATAAGTCAAAGTGCTCAACTTCTGCAAAACACTTCACAATTTTAATAGTAAACTAACAAACAAGTCAACAATAGTTTATGATATCATCTATGGATGGAATATGATTCACTCAGATGATTATCTATAAAGTAGAGATAATAAGCTCTGTGGGAAATGCAAGCAAAATGGGAGGTTTTTCTCAACTGGAGGATTATATCCCCCCCCCCCCCCCATCTCTCTCTCTCTCTTTCCTTAACCGTCTATTCCACGAGCATCATGTTGGACCACCTTGTTTTCTTTTATTGTATTAATTAATATTATTCATTATCGGTCGCCAAACAGTCACGCTTTGCGGCCACCTGTCTATAATGGTCACTTTTTCATTTCCCTTGGGTGGCCGCTATAGACAGGTTTGACTGTAGTTGCTATGAGTTCATATAAGTTCAAAAACTTCAAGTATTATTCCACTTGTACATTGTATGTACTGAGAAGTACTGCATAATTTATATTCTTTGATGTTGCCAAGGGGAAGACAATCACTTGTATGTAGCTACCATCTATATATTGTACTTTTGCTGAAACATGTCGCAGAGTTTATAGGGGCATACAGTATATTGGAAGTTTACAAGTGTGGCACTCAGTACAATGCAAAACTTCTGAGATAAATACAACTGCTCCATATGGCTTCGTGTCTAGTGGACATACATTTTAACAGCAATCACAAAATGTAACATGTTATTCTTTAACAGAAAACACAAACTTTGATTGACAAATTCATGCAAACAAATGCATTTTCATAGCTAAATGACAAAGCAAACACACTCATATTTAGTAGCTGTTTGTTTTGTGACATTTTACTTCTGATCATAACATCTAATAGTTTGTGTCTGTCGCAACAGACAAGTGCAGGCATGTTTCCGCCCACAGTATTATAGCTCCAGTTGGTTTTAAATAAGCGTCGTAATGCTATATCCTTCATTGCCAGGGTCCTGAGATAAGTCAAAGTGCTCAACTTCTGCAAAACACTTCACAATTTTAATAGTAAACTAACAAACAAGTCAACAATAGTTTATGATATCATCTATGGATGGAATATGATTCACTCAGATGATTATCTATAAAGTAGAGATAATAAGCTCTGTGGGAAATGCAAGCAAAATGGGAGGTTTTTCTCAACTGGAGGATTATATCCCCCCCCCCCCCCATCTCTCTCTCTCTCTTTCCTTAACCGTCTATTCCACGAGCATCATGTTGGACCACCTTGTTTTCTTTTATTGTATTAATTAATATTATTCATTATCGGTCGCCAAACAGTCACGCTTTGCGGCCACCTGTCTATAATGGTCACTTTTTCATTTCCCTTGGGTGGCCGCTATAGACAGGTTTGACTGTAGTTGCTAAAAGAGTTCATATAAGTTCAAAAACTTCAAGTATTATTCCACTTGTACATTGTATGTACTGAGAAGTACTGCATAATTTATATTCTTTGATGTTGCCAAAAGGAAGACAATCACTTGTATGTAGCTACCATCTATATATTGTACTTTTGCTGAAACATGTTGCAGAGTTTATAGGGGCATACAGTATATTGGAAGTTTACAAGTGTGGCACTCAGTACAATGCAAAACTTCTGAGATAAATACAACTGCTCCATATGGCTTCGTGTCTAGTGGACATACATTTTAACAGCAATCACAAAATGTAACATGTTATTCTTTAACAGAAAACACAAACTTTGATTGACAAATTCATGCAAACAAATGCATTTTCATAGCTAAATGACAAAGCAAACACACTCATATTTAGTAGCTGTTTGTTTTGTGACATTTTACTTCTGATCATAACATCTAATAGTTTGTGTCTGTCGCAACAGACAAGTGCAGGCATGTTTCCGCCCACAGTATTATAGCTCCAGTTGGTTTTAAATAAGCGTCGTAATGCTATATCCTTCATTGCCAGATGTGTTTAGGGGTCCTGAGATAAGTCAAAGTGCTCAACTTCTGCAAAACACTTCACAATTTTAATAGTAAACTAACAAACAAGTCAACCTCGGTTTCCAGGGGATGAATCAAACAATAGTTTATGATATCATATATGGATGGAATATGATTCACTCAGATGATTATCTATAAAGTAGAGATAATAAGCTCTGTGGGAAATGCAAGCAAAATGGGAGGTTTTTCTCAACTGGAGGATTATATCCCCCCCCCCCCCCCCCATCTCTCTCTCTCTCTTTCCTTAACCGTCTATTCCACGAGCATCATGTTGGACCACCTTGTTTTCTTTTATTGTATTAATTAATATTATTCATTATCGGTCGCCAAACAGTCACGCTTTGCGTTTATTCTTGGCAATCATTCTGTATGCAAATTAAGGGCTTCATGACACTTGCTCCCATGAAATAGCTGCACGCTAAGCCAAACATAAATTCGAAACACAAACATAACCCTAACCCTAACTCTAATTCTCACAACAAAACTAACTTTCACTGTCCAGCCCCACCTCTTGGCTTGGATACTCACATGTAGTTTCTGACCGAGTCTGCCAGGATGACCACACAGCGCTGTCCGGCCTTCAGTGTCTTGGCCACCTCCAGAGCCGCCCACATGGACCCACCGCTGCTGCCCCCTGGTGTCATGGCAACCAGCAACAAAAAAGTTTTAAGGGAAGGTTACATGAGTGAAGGTTACAACTGATCTCACTGAGTCAAAGAAAGAAGCACTACTAAAGTCTTGTTTTGTTTTGTTTCATTTTGTTTTTCCACAGAAGAAATATTGTAATTTATTCTAATGTAATCCAAGAGGTTCACAAAAAAAAGGTCAAGGAAAATGAAAAATGGGCATTCGAGGGTAGTAAACACCATTTTATTGTTCTTCACTCATTTTGGGAGATTTGCTCTATTCATAATATGATTGAGAAGTGGTCTGAAAGATCTAAGTGGATACCACAACCATGGAAGAGGGTGTTTTTCACCTTTATTTTACAGGGTATTATTGTCCGTACAGACAGGTCCAGGACAAAAACTGTGACACTGCAAAAAAACACCTGTTTTGATTTAGTGGAATCACCCGGCCACACGTCTTTTGCCTGGGCTACAAGGAATCTTCCACTGGGAATAGGGGGAGATATAACTCACCACAGAGGAGCCCCTCTTCCCTGATGAGCCTTCTGGACATGATGAAGGAGTCCTTGTCCGAAGTCTTGATCCACACGTCCACCACTGACCGGTCCAGGACAGTGGGGACGAAGTCGTAGCCTGTGCCCTCCACCTCGTACGAGGTCACCGTGGTCTCGTTAAGTTTCTCTGGCTGGGCTAAGATGGAGCCCTCCGGATCCACACCGACCACCTACAGTGAGGGTGAGGCAATGGAGGAATAAAGGATGAAGATGAGTTATTGATATACTGAACAACTTCTATAAACTGTTATTTTCATATGATGCAATATTTGGTACCCTGGGGTACCACATGAAAATTCGCCATTTCGTTGAATTATTTTTTTCAGCGCTTTTCTTGTTTGTAATTGTGCAACAATTAATGCATGCAAATAATGACTTTTTTTTCTCTCATTTACATGCTCTAATGTACTCTTCGCTGTTTAAAAGTTGAAATATATGGAAGGAAAATCAGCATGGCTATCGTTATCGCCAGGCCGATTCATGCCCATGCTGATAATGAGAAAATAGTCACCATGACAACACTGTATGATACTGGACTTGAGATGGCACTACAGTACACAATGCCACACCTCGGGTTACGATGGTACCGCAGTGTACGGCGTGACAAATCATATACAGATATTTTAAGGAGGTCATGGACATTTTCGTAAGATGCTATTTTCGCGAATTGACACGGATGCTAGCAGAAGTACACTACTACACCAGTGCAAGGAAGACATTTTTGCATGCTGTTAAATTCTTAGTCCAACAGTGATTCGTAAAATTTGTAGATATGAAACCCTCACAAAAATAACAGCTTACAGTACTGAGTACATTATACAGAGCAGGAGTGTTTAAAAGACTGTAAGCATATGTAATGCATTATCACAAAAATGCATATATTTTCGGGAAAAATAATTTTGAGATTTTTGGCAGTAAAATTTGCCAGATGCTAAGCTTTAAAACTGATACATAATTTGCCCTACTTCATTACAAGGACAATATGCTTTACAAGGAATAAGTTTAGAAAACTGTAAATGTTATATTGGAAAAGTCAGCTTTATGCACATTTTTTTTCCTTACATGATCTCTGACTTTATACAGGTAACGTACTGATGCACCACATACAAATAAAATAGACTCATATAGATAGATAGATAGATAGATAGATTACGATAGATAGATAGATAGATAGATGGATAAATAGATGGATAGATAGATAAATATATGTAGATAGATAGATAGATAGAATCATGTAGAATCATGTGTATGGGAGAGAGAGAAAAAAATAGATGAGTGAGGAAATACAGACAAGACAGGCAGAGAAAAGAAAAAGAAGAGTAATGAAAAGATGGGTAAGAGTGACAGAAAACATGAGACCCACAGTCTTGTGTTCATCAGAGTATACATAGCATGTTCATCTTGCCCACAGAGGCATTTTCAAAGAGATGAAAATGTATATAAACTGAACCCCCACTTGACATCCTGGATCTGCCATGAGGAAATAAAAACTACAGTAACTAAATGTATACCGCACTACCTAAACTCTATTACTTTTGTTCTAGAGAAACAGATCTTAATGTGGGGGCTTTCATCATTTTGTGTTTGCATAACGTCTGTGTCTGTGTATATGTGTGTGTGGTGCATGCATGTCAGGCAACATACTATTAATAAAGGGAACTTTTTTTTTGTTTTTACTAAAGTACAGTAACGCCAGAAAGTGCTTGCTGGTTGTTGTTTTTTTATTGTCTGAATGTAAGTGAATAAGTAGTATTGAATAAAAAAATGTGTGCATGTGAGTGCATGCACAAGGAAAGTATTTTTGTTGCTCATATAAAAGTCTCAGTGTGTGTCTGTATCTGTGGATATGTGCGTGTGGGTGTGTGTGGGTGTGTGTGTGGGTGTGTGTGGGTGTGCGTGTGGGTGTGCGTGTGGGTGTGCGGGTGTGTGTGTGCTTATACAGCAGACAACCACTTCCCCCAATGAGCCCTGTGACACTCATTATTCCGATCAGCCTCCTGTCGGTACTACATCTTCCTTCCTAGTGGTCTACATTTCACCCGGCTCTATTCATGGAAATGGCACCCACCAGAGTTCAATCAGGGCATCATGGCATTCATGCATGGAATTTTCCATCATTACACTGTTGTACTCCCCCATGCTCTGAGAATCCATGTCGTTTTTTTTTAGTCCCTCATGGAAAATTTCCGTCATCAACAGCATTCATGACGGCCAAAGAATTAGAGATTTGAAGTACATACGTGTATCTTATGAGAAACATAATGGTATTGTAGGCATTAAGGGGAAATTCCCAATAAACATTCACACATACACAAACACACACACACACACACAAATACCAGGTAAATATATAAAATTTAAAAAATGAGGGTTATGTGAGATGATTCAATCTCCTAAGTATAAGAGTTCTATTTGATAGTCTGAAAGTGAATAGAACATTAACAGAAAAAATAATCACTAGTAAAATGGCATGATTGTACAATTACGCAAAAAACAATCTTTGCACATTATATGAACATAATCATTCATTTAGAATGGATTTTCAATTCCTAAGTGGTGTACTTCTTTTCTTTCCCATGTATTTCTGGTCACTCACCTTGATGTGTGGGTTCTTCTCCTTCAGCTTCCGTCCTATTCCAGACACTGTCCCACCTGTCCCAGCTCCACACACTACCATGTCTATCTTTCCTGGATAGGTTTAGATACAAAAGAATAGCAACACTGAGCGATAGTAGTAGTAGCACCAGCAATAGTAGCAGTAGAAGTAGCAGTAGCAGTGTAGTAGTAATGGTAGTAGTGGTAGTAGTAGTAGCAGTAGTAGTAGTAGCAGCAGTAATGGTATTAGCAGTAGCACTAGAAGTAAAACTAACATTATTGTCATTTAATTACAGCATTGTTACAATCACCTACGAACTGAATATGACCACTATCATAATCTATATAGTCACTACAATTCATACAGCTCTAAATATCGATATTACAAAGTAGACATAAATTATATGTAGTCTGTTCCTCACACTAACAATATTCATTATTTCCATTTTAGGTTTGTGCTTTTCTGTGCTAGCAAGCTTTCATGTCTAAATTCCATAGCCTTGCTTTCCATGCGAGCACCCCCCCCCCAAAAAAAAAAAAAAAAAAAAAATTCTCTTCCAACTTCATTATACAGTCAAAGCTGTCTATAGCGGCCACCTAAGGGAGACAAAAAAAAAAAGTGTCTGTTGTAGACAGGTGGCCCCTATAGACAGGGTCTTTAACACAACTTTTCTATTGCAGGGATTCAAATTTAGTGGCTACTACAGACAGGTGGTCACTATGGCAGGGTTGACTGTAATTTCTTTTTCTCCATAAGTGTACTTGCAGCAAGATGAATGGATTGTATTATCATGTGTTACACAGAAGTCACAATTATGTTGATTTTAATCCTTCTTCTTCTAGAGTCACCTGACAGAGATGACACGGAGGCGGCTTTGCGACTACCCGTATCATCCCCTTAGCTGGACTGTAGAAAGGTTGAAGCGATAGAGAAGAGGGAGAAATATAATATCATCGCTCGGGCAACAAGACCTCGTATCTACAAAATGATAAATGTTCAGGAGAGCAAAAAAGAAAAAAAAAATGGCAGCCAAAGCACTATAACAGATGGGATAGCTTTTCCTTTTGACTTGGTAACTTCGTTTTCGGGGGTAAGACAACTAGGATTTGGAAAGGATAAAAACTGATTATCTGACCATTAATCCAAAACAGTCATTTTCACAAAAATTTGAGATACAACGTCTTGTCATCCCAGCAATGATATGTACATGTATTGCTCTTCTTCAATTACTTTTGATGTCCACTTTATGAGCAAATTGGAATCTAAAAAAAAAAAAGATGTGAACTTTGATGGTTCAAGCCCATTTTCAAAAAGACAAATTATAAAGACGCATTTTTTTTTTAAATCCCTCCAAAAAAGTATCAAGGGTATTCCATGCAGATAATTCATGATCGTAGCTCAAATCAATACGGTCCTAGTGAGTACAGCTTTTTATTTTTTTTTTTAATGGCTTTTGCACATGGATCATTTTCAAAAGCTCTCCCTCCATTAAACGCAAATAACTTGAAATTGGAAAAAAAGACGAGGAAGAAAGAAATGGAGAGCATTGCTATGATGGTTACTTAGCAGAGAAACATTGTACTATCTTTTTTTTTTTTTTCAGGTTTACACCTAATTTAAAGAAAGAGATATATAAAATTTCAACTGTTACGTACAGTAACAAGTTTAATATACCTGGTACATAATCGAGAATTATTTGCCTCTGACAGTGGTGTTACGGGGAAACTCTAGATCATTAGGTTTCAAATGTTTATCCACTGTTTGACATACCCGTGTTGATAGGGTACAGATTGTGATATTGACAGTTTATCTCTAAGAATGATTTCAAGAAGGAAGCAAGAAGATTAGAGCCATAGATGATTTCTCCACTTGACATAGCTATTAAACTGGGGCAAAGTCTGCTCTGAAGGAATCCATAGTATTATATTATCACCCTACCACTGATTTTGAGGACAATAATTCAACAAGAGCAAACAGAGAAGTAAACAATGGAAAATTCCTTACAGTCAAAGGCAGCTTAAGAAAAAAAGAATCGAGTCGGACCAACGTGGAGGTTTCAAAAGACTTCCCAGATTTTTTGCTGAGACACTGCGAACAGGAGAACACTTTTGCACATCATACAAACCCAGTAGCAACTTGTGGGGCAACAATATCATCACCTCAGTATATTTGAAAGGTTCATTCAGCCCCAACATGGTGCTTTGTGTAAATATGTAGGAATGTGAGAATCTAGGTCTCTTGAAATTTATGCTCTTCCAAGTTCTGTTTTGTTCCTATTGTTCAATGACATTACACATCTCGGTTTATCTGTGTTTGCTTTACGTGACGGAATCAACTTTTAGAGCACAGGTTTCCTCTAATCACTCTGGTTAACCCTTCTACTGCCGATAACTAACCTTCGCACTGGTCCCAGATCTCTTCGGCAGTGAAGTCGTAGTGGGCCAGAGGGTTTCCCGGATTCCGGTACTGGTCCAGGATCACCGAGTTCGGGATCTCGCGATTCAGCCTCTGCGCCACGCTGATGTGCGACTCGGGGGCGTCGAAGCGCGCCGACGTCGGCGTGCGGACGATCTCGGCCCCGAGGGCGCGGAGAACGTCGACTTTCTCATTCGACATCTTCTCGGGCATGACGATGATGCAACGGTAGCCTTTGACGGCAGCTACCAGGGCGAGGCCGATACCTGTGTGACGCCACAAAGCATAAAAACAGAAAGTGTACTTGCTTTTACTGAAGGTATATTCACACATTCATAACAGCAAAGGATATCTCTCTTAGAGCAGAATTGGGTCAACTTGATATCCCCACATTGTGTAAAGGGTATCACCCTATTTCAGATGGTGCAATAAATTTGTACATTATCATTGTCAAAGACTTCTATAGCACTAGCAATTTAAACAAAGCATTGCCAAGGTTTACAGTATTTTTATACACATGTACAACATGATGTCCTTGATTTGTTACTTTGTAATTTTGTTATACAGGGCCCCCAAGAATATGAGTGAATAAAACCACTGTTGGTGCTAAACCCTGGGTAAAGAACTGACTGACTGACTGACTGACTGACTGACTGACTGACTGACTGACTGACTGACTGACTGACTGACTGACTGACTGACTGACTGACTGACTGACTGACTGACTGACTGACTGACTGACTGACTGACTGACTGACTGACTGACTGACTGACTGACTGACTGACTGACTGACTGACTGACTGACTGACTGACTGACTGACTGGATGGATGGATGGATGGATGGATGGATGGATGGATGGATAAAGAGCAATGAAGATATGCGACATATTCAAAATGAGCCAGCCGAAGCCTTGTGTTAGTATATTTTGTATGGAACCAGATCTAAATATAAGATGTAACAAAAGACTGTGACATCTTCACTCCAGCACTCTACTCAAACACAAAGATTGGTGGTTAGCTACTTTATCCGACACTGATACATTGTACTCACCAGTGTTCCCTGACGTTGGCTCGATCAGCGTGTATCCAGGCTTCAGTGTTCCAGCCTCCTCCGCATCCTCTACCATCTTCAGCGCGATGCGGTCCTTGACACTACCTCCAGCGTTGAAATATTCCGCCTTCACCACTGAACAGCATACGAAAGCAACAGAAAGAAAAAAGGTGAAGCATTAAAAAACAAAAACAAACAATTGTAAGTTTCCCAATCATGTCCTGGGCTAATTTTTGCTGCAAAATATTTTGTCTGCATTTAGGTTTCAACTTACTCTAAATTTCACACATATACACCTCAGTGGTATACAGTATGTCCCCAAAAAAAATTACAACGGGACCCCCCGCAATGATATCTTTAAAAATAGTGAATCAATCTAAAAATATACAAATTCAAGGTATGAAACTATAATTCATTGCCCACATCTTACAGAAAACCCCATTCGATTTGATTCAGTGGTCAAAGAGAAATGAGGAATTTTGTTGAGGATGTCGGGAATCTCTTTTGTCCAAGTTCTGTCTATTATTCACGCACTAGAGCATTGAATTGCTGAAATTGGGAAAATTAGACTCATGACATGCTTTACAACAATCTACATTTCTCTGTGACCGCTTAACCAAATTGAATGAGGTTTTCTGCAAAATAGAGCTAAGATGTTGTATTTTAAGGTCCTGAAGTAGCACTTAGACAGGTCGATCATTTTGGATGTCATCAATTCGAAAATTTGATTGTAATTTTTGAGGGACATACTGCAGTATGTCCCAAAAAAATTACAATCAGATTTTCGCATTGATAACATCCAATATGATATTGTTTTTTTCAATGCTACTTCAGGGTCTTAAAATATAACATCTTAGCTCTATTTTGCAGAAATCCCCATACGATTTGGTTAAGAGGTCACGAAGAAATGGGGATTGTAGTAAAGCATGTCATGAGTCTGATTCTTCGAAGTTTAGCACTTCGATGATTTTGTGCGTGAACAATAGACAGAACTTGGACAAAAGAGATTCCCGACATCCTCTACAAAATTCCTAGTTTCTCTTTGACCACTGAAGCAAATCGAATGGGGTTTTCTGTAAGATGTGGGCAATGAGTTATAGTTTCATACCCTGAATTTGTATTTAGATTGATGCAATATTTTTAAAGATATCATTGCGTAGGGCCCCGTTGTAATTTTTTTGGGGACATATGGTATATTGGGTGATTTCAAGCTTGGTGCTATTGCTGCTAGTGCCAGTGCTATCTCCAAAATCAACTGCCTTTAATTTGAGCTCTAGTACTGATGGTCCTTGATTAACTCAAGCAATACCGATCAAAATAATCAATCCCCAACACTGTACATTGTACATGTTAGCATCACCAATTGTGAGGTCAACATCCAGACGTCAACTGATTTCAAATTCGGTTTTATCGGCGGTGCTACCTATTAGAAGAAAACCCCGAAAAGTACAAATCATAACAACAACATACAGTGTACATAAACCCTTTAGAACCTCAGCTCAGGTATGTGAGTGCGGGCATGGGACTTGATTGGTACTATTGAAAAGGGCATGTCGGCTGATTATGCGGGATCACTTGCACCAAAACTGTCATTCTATGTACACACCCTTTGTATACCAATATTTGTTAACATCCAGGGATGATACATGGACTCACACTGTAGGGCCTACAGCTTTTACAACTATTCCTGTTGTTTGCCTAGACCATCTGGAGTTACAAAGTCGTAAAAGCGCTGCTCTGTTTCACTTTCATCCGTCTTAATAACAGAATGTTATTTCTCACTGGTTACAATTATTAAACTGAAAAAAAAAGAGCAAGAAAAGAATTGGTGCAAAATCTCACAAGTTGAAGGGGGCGAACCTATATTTGGAATGTAGGATTTCAATAGATACACACACACACGATACAAATTGAATGTAAACTACATGCTATTTAAAGAACATCCCATTGTTCGTTTGTAGCTCAACAAATATGCATCCACACATAGCATACATACCGCAACTGTCCGTAACCGTGAAATACTGTGGAAATGTCTGTAAATTTCACACTCTGCTGAACTTTACAGGAACAGGCTTTGCATTGTAATGGGTGGGGGGGGGGGGGGGGTGAACATCAAAAAGTATAACATACTTACAAAAACAACATGATAAAAAAGTGAAGTTCACCAGAATAGGTCAAATATCGCAGAGAGAAAAAAATAATAATTGCACAAAAGTGTCCATTTTTAGCTCATTTGAGCTATAAAGGGACTGTACAGTACTGGTTGAGGTGGGGATTCATGTTTTGAACATTCAGATAGTGAGATAATGAGAAATCTCTTATGAAATATGAAAGAGCATGTAATTTTAACAAGGATTTAACGTTTATTTGATGGAAATTGGTTTTCAAATGGTTGAGATATCAAAAAAAGTGATAATAATATTAGAAGGCGACAGGCCACGCCTTTTATTAGGATCTCTTTTTTCACCTTGTTTTTGGATATCTCAGGCATTTCAAATCCGATTTTCATCAAATAAACTTTTGATACCCCTTTAATAGAATTGCATGCTCTTTGACATCTCATAGAGTGGTTTCTGAATATCTCGCAAAACATTACAAGCTGAATCCTCACCTCAACCAGAACTGTACACACCCTTTAAGGCTCAAGTGAGCTTTTGTGATCCAAGTATCATTTTGTGTATTAAATAATGTCACTGCAGTGTCCCATGGACCAACTGTGCAGCTTCGTAATGTTGATCATACAATTGCCATAAGCCCTGGACATCACTCTGCTGAATGGGAGATAGCATTAATAAAGCTGCCACAATGTACAAGGTTGTACATGTATCAGTGTACATGATGCATAGGCTTGTATTCCTCTTCATGCTTTACAATTCATAAGATTTATTTATCTATCAATTCATCTCATAGTATTCAGTATTCTTTACCTACGGTAGCCCCATCAGTGGTTTATAAATTATACAATGTTATTCTTGTGGGCCCTGCAACAGAATTATTAGAAAATACAATAAAATAAGAAGTGCCGACCACATCTTCTCCACTATCATGTACCGTACAATGTGCATTAAAAAAAAATTGATTTGATAAAACAGCAGGGTATTCCCTTCTGCCTGGGTGACATTACGGACATATCAAAATGAGCAGAGGGCACACCTTTTTTGTTTGCACACTGTACAGCATAATGCTGTGCCAATTTATCAGGCCCGAGGCACAGATACTAAAACCACAGGAAAGAATTGTGCAGCCAATAAGGGAAGTACTGATTGCTGATATTGATACCAATTTCACTCCAGTGAAGGCTTGTCTCTGTCTGTTCAAAAAAAAAAACAAAAAAAAAAAGGAAAGGAAAGGAAAGAAAATATAAAGACCTAGATTCTTCGAGGCCCAGGTGCTGACATGATGATGTCACATGTTGAACCAAATGTATGAGTGTACAGTAAGTTTGTGTGACCCCGAGGGGGTAAAATGCGCAGCTAATAACGGAAGTTACTAATACTACTTTCCCTCCAGCAAACAGTCATCTCCATTGGTTTAAAAATAGGGGGGGGGGGGTGGAGGGGAAAAGAGAATAAGACCTAGATTTCTGGGGGCAGGCAGACGAGTATCACATGTGTGTACGATAAGCATGTCTGTGAGACTTGCATGTGTGAGGGTCTTGACTTCGAATGACGGAAGGGCCTGGTACTCTGTCGCCTCATGAGAATCACACATTGTAATTTCTTTCTCACAGTCAACGATATTAAAGTAGTATAATGTACAAAACAGTCTAATGGAAAAAAAAAAAACTTTTTAATGTTGTTGTTGCTGATTTACGTTTGGTTACATTTTTCACTTTCTTTTTGTAACGTGACTTAAGTTGAGTTCTTGTCTGTCATACCAGAACACACTAGTCTATAACTAGGATATCTATTAACCTTTACTCGTTCTGGGAGTTTGTTTTTTGTTTTCCTTTCTGTTCATCCGTACTGCACTTCGTTCAACAAGTGGAACAGACATGTCTCCGTTAAAGATAATATAAAGTTTTAGTACCTCAAAAGTTTCCCTGAATTTCCTTGTCTAATAGTTTGTGTTTCAGCTAGGTTAAAGTACCTTTCATATAAGTAACACTGTGAGACTTACTCGCCCCAAAGTGCTCTCATGTCTTTAGTAATCATGCAATAATGGTTTCGTACCAGAGCAGAGCGGGCTCTGAAAAATTCGAACGAGCCGTTAGCTTGACTTGACGCAGTACCGCGAGAATCAATATACACGTATTGTATGAAACCATTATTACAATTTTGGTTTATATTTGCTGTTTCACACACTTGATGAGTAGAAACTTTTTCTTTTTCCACAGAGAACTACTTGTATTTGATATAGTATAAAATGCAAACATTATATATTTTGGGCCTTAATCTTGCTATGCTCCTGTTTTGAGAACCTTAAATCTGGTAATTTGGGGCCTTAATCTTATTATGCTCCTGTTTTGATAACCTTAAATCTGGTAATTTGGCATTCTGGAATACTGTTCATAACAAATACGGGTGTAATACAGGAAGCCCAATTAATTTTTTCATTAGGAATCTAGAATGTTGGCATCTTTTTTCTTCTTTTTTTTTTTTTTTTGGGGGGGGGGGGGGGTGCATCTATTTAACCGAGCGCGACCCCTCCAGCCACATGATTGCTACATACATGCTCTGCTTTTTGCATTATGAAATCTTGGATGGATTTGTCATTAATCAAATTTTTGTGCACGCAAAAAATTCAGGACATTCACATCTATAGAGTACAAGACAATTTTTAGTACAGCACATGACATCTGCTAATAGCAGCCACCCAAGGGAGATGAAAAGAGTATGGGTAGCTCTTATAGACAGGTTGCCGGTATAGACAGTATGTTCTCTGACATTTTGCGTGCGTACATTATGTATCTGTTATACATTGTATGATGAACAGTTGAACATGTACCAAGGGAAACAAAATGGGTGGCTGCTAGCTTTCTCTACACTGGCTGTATACAGCAGGTGGCTGCTATATAAAAGGCAAGTTTAACTGCAAAGTTTTCAAGCGATAGGTGCACTACAGCTTTAAAAATCCATAGCTATTGAACAGATTGTCCAATTTTCCAAAGACTTTGGTGTATCATTCTATCTGTTGTATCTACTATTTTACTCCATTCCCTTTTCACACTGAATTTGGGTTTCACTGCCTGTTACATGTATCTCAAACTCACGAATCTCGCACTGGATGCCTGTTCCCTTGACGATGTTGTTGATGCGGACAAGTGGGGTGTTTCCTATCATCCTCAGGATATCCGGCTGGACACGGCTGTTGATCTCGTTGCCACGGCTACAGGAGAATGAGCGAAAGAAAAACAAGGAGATCGTAAGGATGTCATCTCTTACAGCTAGGCAGTCTCACCCCACCCAGAATTATAAAAGGGCACTGCACAATCTGCATTACTCATCTTTCAAATAAATGTACACTTCATAATACATATCTCTGCTGAGGCGACAAGACCTTGTATCTGAAATTTTGCTGAAAATGACTTTTTTGGATAAATGGTCAGATAATCAGTTAAGTGCTGTCCTGTCCAAATCCTAGCTGTCTTACCCCCAAAAATAAAGCCACCACTGTACAGCATGTCATACACGTAGGAAAGGCTCTCACATGATATCAATTGGCTACAGTGCTTGTAATTTTGCTGACTAAAGCTGTGTGGTGATGTTCAAATGCATGGAAAAGCAACACTCTACAGCATACAAACCTTTTGAGTATTGCAATGTCATTCTTATTTTAAAGACATCTGGTCAGTTTTACGGTAAAGGGTGTAACTTTCAATTTTTAGCCTTTTGGCCCACCCTGAACACATAGATTTACAGATCTCAAAGATTTTTTCTCATGTGAGTCACCTTATGAGTAGCCACCTTGGGTAGCATAATCAGGTCCAGGTATTGATGCGTTTTGTTTTGACAGTCACATATGTACCCTAAAAATGACTATTTTGTTGCATTGAAATTTATATAACATTTTTGAAATGTTAATAATTTTCTACAGCAACTGCAGAGATCTAATTTTTTATGTTAAAAGCATAGTTGTATGGTCAATTGAAATGACTAAATTAGTTTGGTTTGTATCTGGCCCTTTATTTTAGAATGCTATGACTTCAAATTTGAGGTTTCGGAGGCTTCATTTTCCGTTAACAATTGTTTACAAACTTTGATGGACAGTAATGATCACTGGATGTGTTTTGGTTACTTTCTTTTATGCTGAAAATAGTAAGGTACAGCTAAACTTTAGACTTACATCAAAGTTTACTTGATTCTAGGGCTATTTGAAATTTTGTGATAATTTTATTCCATCAAGTGAAATTTCCGTTAGCAGTTTTGAAGCCTCCGAAACAAAGTGTTTAGTCAAATAATATGAATATAAAGAGAAGCAACCTAATCTATATGGGTCATTCCATGGGGTTGGGTCTTCTCTAGATTTTCATGTTGTGTAGGGAATAAAAGTCATATTCTGAAAAATTTATCAAATAATTGTCCGTGGTTTGCAGTCATTCTTGGAGAGAAATGTGTGAAGAATTATTTGATGAAAAAAAAACAAGCCTGTGTACAAATGTATTTTGTCTATGACTGTTTCACTAATGATGTCCCATGGTTTTTTGTGGTTTATGTTGTGACATAAATATATGCCATTTTCATGGCAATGTAAAACAGGAATATACAACCTTTCAGCATTATGCCTATCATAATTAAAAGAGGCAAGGTGACTTCTACAGAGACTATAAGGCACATAAGCATTTGTAACAAAATAAGAACACCAGAGCATCTTCAAGCAACCTCATACCTATGTTACAAACGATGTCCATGGCAATTTTTGTTGTAACATAGGTATAGCATGGTTTTACATACACTTCCAATCATAATATGATTAGAAACTTTATTTCTATAATGAGATTTATATTTCAGGAGTATTCTTATCCAAAAATTAGCATCAAAATCCTCCAAATAAATGAGAAAATACGGAACATATCACTGTACTTCAGTGCGATGTCCGGCCTCTTCGTGTAACGTAGGTAAGGAAAGACGCGTCTCGCGATAAAAAGAAGAGCTACTAACTTCAGCAATTGTATTCATGTCACTGGCAGTCCTCCCCCAATGGCAGAAAAACTACTCACAGCCAATATACACCTACCTGGACAGCGCAAGATCTGTTTTTCTGCCGTTGTCCATGTAACGTAGGTACAGGAGTTTTAATGTTTCTGATGTCAATTGGTAAGCTTTTACGCTATTTTACGAAAATAATAACATTTGTCATATTCTGTAATTCTATTAGAGGAAAAAAAATGACATCTAAACCTCTGAACTGGCCAAAAATACTGTGGACGATGATACTGTAGTCCCACATACTGAGATATTTGTTACAGGTTCATGTTCATAATTTTGATTGCCAAATTTTCCTTCCATGCCGGTCTCTGCAAAAGGAGCATATATTCCTCTCTTAGAAAACCATACAAAAGTATATCAGTGTATCTTCACTGCAATATAAAATTGTTTTACCTCCCGATTATTGTGAATTTTTGGACCATTTTGTCATTAGGTATCTACCAAGGTAGACGTGCTAGAGTTAGTATTAATCACTATATACTAGTTGGAAAACGTAGATGTCCAGACTGCATCTGAACTAGAGAAATAGAGTTTGCCTTATTTTGCTGGTGATATTGAGGGAACTAGGAGCTGTGAAATTCTTTCTCTTTAACAGATTTACTTCGAAAATGTCAATGTTTTCCATCCAAGATTTCACTGACCTGTTAGATGCTCTGATGAAGTTGTTAACATTTCACAAGGATTCACCATTTCCATTCCATGTTCACCAACTTGTTAAGTCTCAAAGCTAAAATGCCAGTGTCCTATTCAGTTTGGGTGGGTAGTGGGTAGGAAAGGCTTCAATAAAATTATGAACCCCAATCAAAATTGGACTATTATTGCTCTACACTATCATTCAAAAAGAGGGCGACAATTTCGATGGGGGATGAATATAAAATAGGGCCTAGTATTATTTTGGGAGTCTATTGAAAGGACCATAACCGTAACCGTAACCCTGACCCTAGCCCTAACCTTAGCTAGGACACTGGGGGCAGCGACCTGCCCTTCCTACAGTGTAGCTTGCATCTGAAAACAAGTTTTTAGCATAGAGTATGAAAATGATATTTTCCTATGTTTTACATGCTATATTATTATTATTAATATTTACATCATTTTAAGCATAACCCATTTTCTTTTTTCAATTTTGGTGGGAGGTACACATGGAACTCTAGCTAATGGGTATGCCAAGAGGTAGAAATGTATAAGCAAAATTGTTAAAATTATTTAATTCCATTCATAAACACACAGATACATCAACAGGAATATATAGTCAACCCCGACAAAAATTTTCTTTTAATTTTTTTATTCTATTTCTCTTTATACCTTTTGTTCAGTTTGTTGATGAATCTGCCATGGCTCCTCCTCTACCACCGCTACGTGTTAAACTACATGAAAGAGTGAAAAGGACACATCCACAGCACTCCACAAACAGAGAGGAAGCCGACAAATCAACACCCAAGAAGAGCGAATGTAACAAACTAGACAAGAAGAAAACTGCACAGAGGGAAAATGGACAGAAGAAAAACAAAAATCGAGGGCTAAATGGACATTGGACAAAAGTGCAGAAATTAATTTCAAACAAAGAACATGGAGAAGACAAGAAGACTTGTCTGATTTCTCTTTATTAGTTTCAGTTGACAACGCTGTAGTTGATGATGTTGTTAGTGTATATTAGGTCAAATTGTGTAAAGCTTCACTTTCTTCTTCTTCTTCTGATTAAGTCTGCCTTCTTTCATATCAGAGTTACAAAGAATTGAAGTCTGTGTAACATAGGTATTGTTCCACAGGTGTGCAGTAGATATAATTCCAAAGAACTGTTACAATAGTGTTATTTGTGGGAACATACATAAAGTCTATATGTGTAGGTTTTAACATCTCACACCACAATAAAGGAAATCAGTTGATATGTCGTAGTGTACCTATGTTACAAAGACATACTGTCCGTGTAACATAGGTAGTACACCATGGGCAAGGTTGTTGTCTGAAAACCCCTGATTATAACAATAAAATCATGTTTTCACTTGAATACCCATGCAAATCACTTGCTTCAATTGTGGTGCTTTTAAGAATATTGTCATTGTGTCACTCTTGATGAAAAAGTTAAACCTTTGATTGAAATTGTTAATGGTTTGTAGAAAAAAACATGTTAATAAAAGTGGCTTGCAGTTGACATCAGAACATACAATCTTACTAATAATGATCTCATGCGCCTGTTAAATAACATGTTGATGTGCTATGGACGAAAAAAACGTGGATGTGTTCATTGTTATCATTTCAGAACACAAAATGATGAAGGATGTCAACAAATGAAGTCCGTGTAACATAGGTATTTTGCCATACCTGTTTACCCATGCTGACTGAAAGTGTGCGAAGTAATAAACAGATTTCTAGTGGAATATGTTGAAGAATGGGAGTAACAAATCAGGGGGAAAAAGGAAATTTCAATTTACCCAACTTGAATTTTCAACTTGTATGTCACAATTTCAGTCCCAACCCCATGGAATTACCCATATGTCAAAATGTAGGATATGGGGCCCTAACCTAATAGACCAAAAATAGTTAAGATCCGCCAAACTCTCTGAAAATAGGAGACAATACAAATTTTCCGTTAACACGTGAAGCCTCCGAGACGCATTGAAGCCTCCGAAACAGCAAAAACATCTAATTTGACATTTCTGATAAATTCTTTGAGTGTCTGCCCCAAATTATGCCATGATATCATCAACAGCCATGGACAGACAACAAAAATAATAAAAACATTATGATACTGCAATAATTTTTTGAGCTAATACACTTTATAGAGAAAAAGTGGTTTCGGAGGCTTCAAAACGATGTTAACACTGCATTTTTGTGATTTTCTCTGGACAAAATCAAATTAGATTTATTGTTCACCCACCCAATGATCGCTTATGACATATCTAAAGATATTTAATCACATTCAGTTTTCTGGCTGCTTTGTTTACTCACCAATATAGATTTACTATACGATTTACCTATTTTTCTTAAACAGTGCAGACGTGTCACACATAACTCACCTTTTCACTCAGCAATAAGATATTAGCAGATGAGGATGTTGCCCCACAAATATGTTTAAACAGAGTATATCAACTAAAAAAGACACAATTTACCCATCACTTTCTACATAACATACATGATTTTCATAAAAACATACGGCATACCAAATTAATTTTCCAGATGTTTCGGAGGCTTCATTTTATGTTAACAGCATGTAAATGGAATGTTTTGATTACAATTTTGTAATTCTAAGTCTATCAAATAACTGTTTGGACTGAATGAGACTTAATGATTCCTCAAGCAAGGTGTAGATAGTTGTTTAAATGTATGAAAAGCATTTATTTTGTAGGTTTCCTTTTGAAACAATGGAACAGGCTAGATATTGTGAGTAATGAAAGTGACTTCCAGCTTGCGTGCATGCCCACATCATGCAACAGTAGTGCAACAAAGCAAGTAGTTGTGGATACATCAATGTTCTTAAGTTGGATAACTCATTTTTACTCTTGAGAGAAGTTGAAGTGTTGTGACCATATTTGCATCACTCTTTTGACTGGTTAGACTTCGTTAATGAAGACCACACAATTACTTGATTATTTAGTGTTAAATACACTATTTTTTAAAGAACTGAACACTATTCCTGTCCTGAAGATTCAAGGACTTTTTTAATAGATGGTTATTCAAGAGGGAAGCATACACTTAGCTAAGAAATATATTAGTTTTGAATTTAAGGTTGTATCTTTTATGCATGATCAAGAGCAAATGGTGGGAAATACTTTTTGGATTTTTACACTTTCGACTCACTATCATCTGAGTGTAATAGTTTCGAAGCACAATCTTTTACATGTCCATTTATAACCCATTGACAAATCCATTCCATTGTTACTCACATGGCATTTGTTTTTGCCATACTAAAATCTTGACTTTTTCAGCTTTCCATTTCTTAACAAGTTCTTTGGCTTTCATTTCCAATACTTATTTGGAGGAAAGTACATGTAATTAAACAATAAATTTGTGATTGGATTTGAAAATAGCTAACATCTTGCAGATTATCATTTCTGTGGTGTGACTTGGATCACAGGGTACTGTTTTGGAATTTTGACATTTGATTACTTCATTCAGACAGGTTTTCATGTCAATCTGTATGTCAGATTTGATGCATGCTAGGTGCAACACAATCTTGATACTACATGTATACCCTATTTTCCATACTTTATCATGCTGGCAGTGACCACTTGACTATTTTTGATTAAACAAAATGTAACTTGTGTTACGAAACATCTCTTCGCATACATGTGTGAGACTCTATGACATGTTTGCGGATGTACATGTAGTTCTCAGTGCAGTACATGGACAGTAATGGTTGGGATAGGATTGTTTATAAATGATATTAGACCTCTACTTATAAATAGCCTGTTGCCATGGGGTACATGTAGTTTACATGGGTGGGTGACTGGAGAAGTTATGTTCATGAAGAACAATATTGAAATGATTGAAATCTTTATAATCTGTTTAGTCCTGGCTTTTCTGGAAAAAGTTACAAGCCCCTAACTATTTTGAAATTCAAAGAGTTAAAACTGTAGTCTTTGGGTTTATATACTATTTAAAACAAACTTGTAGGTTTCTAACAAACTTATATATTTAAACACATTTGCTGCTTTTTAATTTTTTGCTAAAAAGGTTGTCATTTTTAGAAACAGTAAAAGTTCTGCTAGCAATTTCTCAATGCGTACCTTCAAAAGCAGGCCTCCTAGCTGTCACAGGAGTCACACAAACTGGTATTTTATAAAATAACTATAAAAAAAGAAGCCTTTGAAGAATTAAAAAAAAAAATAAAATGATATTAAACAAGGGTGACTTGTATACCACAGAAAAAGAAAGTAAAATTCTAACTATCATATATTATAGGGAACTATACATTTGGTCAACATTTTTTTTTTTATTCAAATTCATACACAGTCATGGGTAGGGTAGGGGTACATTTATCTTTTCAACAGGCGATTCAAAAAGCTGAATGGGATCTTGACCGTTTCAATTTCTATTGAGCTCCATGATAATATCACCAATATATTGATTATAATTCCAACTCCATTTTGATGATGACAGTTTGATGATGACCCTTACATGGAATGGCTGATCGGTGTTTAAGATTGCTGTTCTATGACCATGATCACTGCATTTGATAGGGCTATAGTAGGGGATATCAGGCATGGTCCATATGCCAAAGAATGTTTATAAGCCTTTTTTCCCCCTTTCTATGTTTTACAATGCTACACTGTATGTTGTAATCTAACCGTCATGCCATCACATAATCTATTTTCTATCCCTTTCTCATCAACAGTTGAAATTGATTTCACATGTATATAAAACAATTATGATGGGTGGTTTATGTCAATATACATCCCACAAACTGTACTTATAAAGCAAGCAAACATAATCTTTGCATTAAGTCTATAGCTACAGTTCCAACTCATTGAAAGTAATTCTTACTGCATTATGATGAAAAGTTTGACAAATGCATACAGCTGTACATGTGTGTAGCCTAATCATGTTCTGCATTGCCAAAGTCATGGATATGCAAATACAGTGTACATGTATGTATACAACTGAGCATAAAAATTTAAAATATTTTTCTTTGTCTCTTAACATATATGTTGGAAAGTCTTTTTTCTGCATACAAATAAATACTATTTTACATGTTACAACATTGTTAGTTATTTGGAAACAATCAGCTGCATTAATGTACTTCATATCACCTTAAAATGGACCATATTTGCATGTTAACAGTCATGATGAAGCCTCTGAAACATGCGTTGCAGCTACACACTTGTAACTTTAAGCCGCAAAAAAAAAAAAAAAAAATGATGTTCCTAATCAGTGTACTTTTATTGCTACTGTTGCAGTTTCCTTTAGAATCATATTGCCTCATGTAATGTCATAAATTCGAACTGAGCATTGCTCAAAGTGTACACAGTTTGTTATTCACTTTTGTGGAAGCCAATTTCCTTATGATAATAAGTACAATTTGTATGAAGGGTAAACATTATGCACTGCCATAAAATGTACATCTGTATACTGTTATTCACAATTTATTGATGCCCTGTTGTTATTCTAGCATGTAGTGATAGTTGCTTACTGTAGTTTTATCATTTTAAGTGAATACAGGACTAGATCTTTGTGTTAGCAGTTTTGAAGCCTCCGAAACACACTAGTTTGTTAACTGAAGCCTCCGAAACTCACAAGTCTGAAAATTTCAACTTTGTCAAAAATAATCGAATTTCTTTGGGATTTGGGTTGATAAATGTTTGTTACCAAGAGATAATTTAGGGCTATGTTTAGAGTGGCTCTTGCTTCTAGAACATTCTTTTAACTTAAAAATAGTTTGTCAGGTACCATTTTTACCTTGGAATTTGAAGTTCACATCCAAATAATTGCAAGAGCGAATATCTGTTGGGGGAAAAGTGTTTTGATATTTCAAATATATGTTCACAGCAAATGAAAAGTTGCATTACATCCACCATTTATCTTCATTTGGTTGCTGTGGGTGACCAAAACATTCTTGTTGTTTTTACCTAAATTTATCTAAAATTCCATAATAGTCACTTCATTTTTCATATTTAGCCTAAGAATTAAGCTCTGGAATGACAAAATATTGAAAATATAGACATTCCTATATAAAATAAAGGCAAAAATAAAAATGGAAACACAACTTTAATTTTTGACCCTTGCCACATCAAAGTTACACCCTTTACTGTAAAACTGACCATCTACAGTTGTAGATGAACAAATAACACCGGGATGTTTCTGTTATTTACTGTAACTCTTTATGTACCATGTTCACACGCCTGATCAGACTCAGTCAACAGCGTGCCAAGTACACATACTGCTCATTTAAGCTGTTATTTTCCTGAATCGCAGTTGGACCGCAAATTTAAAGGACAAGTTCACCTTCATAAACATAAGGATTGAGAGAATGTAGCAATATTAGTAGAACAGATCATTGAAAGTTTGAGGAAAATCAGACAATCCGTTCAAAAGTTATGAATTTTTGAAGTTTTTGTGCAGTAACCGCTGGATGAGAAGACTACTGCAGTGTATGAAAAACTTAGATATCACATGCGTACAACAATATAAGGAAAATATAAAGAGAATTTCACAAAATGCCATCTTTTGAAAAAAGTACACATTCCCCTGACTCGTTACCGGCAAATGTTATGGGTAATATTATTCCCCCTGCCTTAGAAAAGAGGCAAGTCAAGAGCTCTTTTATTATGCAAAAAAAGTGAAAATATGTTGAATTTTCTTTTACATTTTCTTTATACTGTTGTACGCATATGACTCACAAGCTGTAGTAGTCTCCTCATCCAGCGGTTCCAACACAAAAATTTTAAAAATTCATAACTTTTGCATCGATTGTCCAATTTTCCTCAAACTTTCACTGATATGTTCTACTAATATTGTTGCATTCTCTCAATCCTTATGTTTATGAAGGTGAACTTGTCCTTTAACAACATGCGATAATGTCACCACGTGATAAGGTAATAATGCGCTAATGAAGGCCTGTGTTTGATTCGCGAAAACATGAAAATGTCTGTGACTCCCTCGTTCGCGGCAATACGCGAAAATAACAGTGTATGCAGTATTTTGCTCAAATGCACATATTCATGCACACAATGTATTTCAATGCTGTGATTGTCAATAAAATACACCCACTCAGCCCTCCCACCATTTTATGACCAGCCATTCTCCCAATTATGGTACAGTACACCATCCCCGCGTTCACATTGGTCCCCGTGATGCGGGGAAAGTCCCGAGCTGTGGGACTTTCTCCGCCAAAACTATAATGTGAACGCTCACTGGGACTTGTCCCCCCCCCCCCCCCCCCCCCCGTCCCCGCCAAGCCAGTCGGGTACGGGGACAAAAATTTGGAGGGGAGAGTGACCTTGGGGCGAAATTGATAGCGTCCAGCTGTGGTCATCAAATGTGCACATGCACTATGCCTGGCAGAGCTCGCCCCAAGCCCCAATTGCCCCCACAGCTCGGGGACAGATGTGAACGGTCAGTCGTAAAAAAGATAAGATCTCTTGTGGCTTGTGGACCAATAGGCGTGTCTTCATCAGCCCGAAGTTTCAAAATAGCGCACTATCTTGCGGTTACCAAACTAGTCCGATGTCAAAATAGCGCGCTATCTGTGTAGTGAAGACGCAGATAGCGCGCTATTTGATTGGGAAAATTTCCCCCCAAATCTTGGTCTAGTTCGTCAACTAGAGCGCTACAAGACTGTAATTCGTGAAATAGCGCGCTATCTTGGGGTGCGTCTCCATCAGCCCGAAATTTTCTCGATCCCTCCACGCTTCTGGTTAGCCAGCTGGCAATGGAAAGCGCATGTACAAGCAGCTAGTGACTGTGTATATGTGACCGTGCACCTCAAAACGAACATAAAGTCGCACACACTGATTTTGCGTGAGGACCGAAAATAAGTGAAATGGGTCAACCTAGCCGAACTTGACTTTTTCATATTTTCTGAAAGAGCGGGTCTTCTTTTACATTATGCTAAAATTTGGTATCATAAAACGGGCAGGAAAGTGTGTTTTTTTAGCAGTTTATCTCGAACATTTTTGGTAGAATAGTGTGATAAGGTGTGTCTTTAGAATACCTTTTTCATTTCAGAAAAAGCTTGTCCACACTCTTCACTTTCAACTCTAATAACTTTTGAAAGGATAGTGCTACTGCTTTGAAAGTTGGCATTAATTATGGACAGAATGTGTTAATGAGGCATGCTTAATTTCAGTTTAATCTGATAATCCCTTCATTGTTGTTACTCTGGTGGTTTACTTCCTGTTTTTTTGTCCCATTCATCGCGCAGCAAGCACGGTTTGGTAAAGATTAAGCGCTTGAATAGACACTGTACTTCAGAGCCTCTTTTCTCAGTTCACACTCTTCCTGAGTTTGTGCTTTCTTTCCAATATTTAGATAGGTTTAGGAGAGTCCATTACATCATTTTTCAGCTTAAAGTCTGCTCTTTCAGAATATGGTCTCAACTAAAAATTCATGTCTGGTGACTTTTTGTTTGTTTTGAGGTGCAGGGTCACATATAGTACATTACACGCTCGGTGTATTCCAGGATCACATGTGTGTACTAATAGGCCTACTGTTGTTGTCATCTTTAAAACCAGGGAGGTGATTTCTCTCACCTTCCTATTAAAACTCAGTGCCGTGCATGCTAGCTGTTTTTTTGTAAACTTCTTCTTCTGGTCCACTCTACCTTAGCTGAAGATTCTTGCAGATTGTGTGCATCTTGGATTTGTTTAAACATTGCAATTTGTTAATTTCATATACGATGCCTCACTGGACAGAAGAAAGAGTAGCGTTATTAATATCCCTTTGGAGAGAATTTGCTGTCCTGCTCACCTCCCTGGTTGTAGAATCGTACATACGGTGATATAGGAGATTTTGAGCGGGGAAATCCACTTTCGAACCGTGAGCCAGGCAGAGTAATATTGCAAAGTGCGCATGCGTCAATTTTCGGACTAATTTCCCGAAGCAGGCTGTTCGAGCTGATGAAGACGCACATTCGCTGTATCGGGCTATTTTCTAAGACCGCAAAATGTCCCGCTAGTTTGAACTTCGGGCTGATGAAGACACGCCTAATGTGAACGCGGGGCATGTAACCATCCTGGTAAATGTGGTAAAGACACAGGGATGTGCAAATAGATATATTGCGCAAAGACTAATGAAATAAATTTATCAAACTAACTTGACTGAACATGTCTGGACACCAATCTGACATACACTGTACTAATTCAGAAAGAACAACATACAACTCTACGAAGATTAAATCATACAAAAGTATCCACTGTACACATGTGTATTTGTGGGGATTAATCAGAAATGTATTGAATTTTAATCGACTTTCCAGGAGAGTACAGTTTCAAATATCATAACATACATTCACAGTCCTGATTTAAGTTATAAATGTAAACTTTAGCACAATTCTTGACAGGACTGACTTTTCTTTAATATTTTTTAAATCATTAGGGGTAATTTCATATCATTTCATGAACAAACAAGGAAAATGAGCCCGACATTGTATGTTCGAGTTCAAAAAGAGTCTTCAGATTGCTCAGAAAGATGGCTTCACCAATCCTCACTCATTAATGACTCAAATTTACCTAAGGTGGAATAATTTTGTGCATTCCTTGAAATGTGACAGCTCTGTTTGAATGATTGTACTCAGTTGGAACTCCAGAGTTTTCTTGAACATCTTTGGTCACTACTTCCTCAGATGAGCACCATAATGTACCACTGGTGGTACATTTATTCACTGAGATTATTGATACATCACATGACAGGTGTTTGTATGTATCTGCTGTACAGGTGTACATTTATGTACTCTGTATCTTTAATATGTACACTGTATACAACATACAATCACGGTAGAAAGTACAACTGGAGAGCCAATCATTATCTACAGGTGTACTGGTCAATGATTTTTGATAGCAAAGCATCTAGTTTATACAATGTAGAATTTCTTAAATACAATAAATCATTAAATGCACAGCACAGTACGTGTAATATATGTGTGTACATTGTACATTTTCTATACAATGTACATTGTAGACAGCAGAGGTGGTGTACAAGTACAACTGTAAAATATCCCCTTTAAAGTAGATGTCATAATCGGTTGCACAAGATACACGTTTACGACAAAGCCCCATTGTAGACAATACAATACTCATTGCTCAGTCATCCCAGGCACGGTTTGAACTTTTACAATAAAAACTGAATTCGGGGTCGAGTTCTCATCTTATAAAGGGGCAGGCCTTCAAAAGCTCTATAAATGGGTCCCATAGAGAGGAAACGAGCCTCTCTTGATGATAACAGGGGGAAAAAGTAGATGAAGAAGGAATAAAAAGAATAGAATTCAAGGTGTAAGCCTGAGCTCGCAATACACTCAGCGGAGCGAGACAGCTCCGTCTGATCATGGGACATTGCAAAAGACAATTGGAATACATGTACAACTGACCAACTATCCCGTGCAATGGACTTTTAAGAGAGAAGGGTGATTGCTGTGTAACGGTAGTCTCAACAGGGGTATTTAATCCAGAAAAGATACATTGTACAGGATTATGAAATTTCACATCATGTACACACGTAACTCATAAACCAATGGTGCCTTGGATGTACAGTCTGTACAGGTCTGTATTGTACAAGTGTAGGTCCTAAAGAATTGTGAAATTTATTGCACATCATGGTCCTCGAGCAGATGAGCCAATACTCTGAAAAACCTAAAACATTATATTGCTCTCCCTACAGAACAATACAAAAATGACAAAAATCGGATTAAGACAAGTATACAGGAAGATGTGACATTTTGAAATTTCACGTATTTGTTCAGAAAACATTTCCTGACCAGTCCTTACGAAAACAGTACAGATTTTACATACAATGTACAGCTGTACATGTACACATCCATTCGTCCGTAATAAAGGCAGAAAATGCATGGCCAACTTTTCCACTGAGGTGACATACACATGATGTACATGGTGTACTACAGGGACTGTACAAATTGTTGTAATTTTATTGACTCTAATTCTTGATCACAAATCCAACTCCTTGCAAGACTGTCATCCAATCCCCAATTTGCAAAATATCTTGCTTGCAAAATACATACAAGTGTACATGGCAAATTTTTGTCTACAAATTAGTCAGTATATTCAAGGAAAACCATGTATCCGTATGTACACAAAGCAAGATTTGGTTTCCTCTGATTTCTTTTCAAAGAAGGGCAGAGTCAACATTTGTGTACTGTACCTGGTACCAGGTACAGTGTACCTTCAGGTCAAAGGGAGACTCATAACCTAGACATAATGAAAAAAATTTAATGGAACTTAAATTTGCAAACTTTTATCTGATTTTATCACTCATTGCTTGACTTCAAATTATAAAGTCAGGTACAGTATTTACACTACGTACAGCATCGCAGAGGACAATGCAAGTTCTCTGTAGATGGGCAGTTCCAGCGTTACGGACATTACATTTCAGACAAAATTTGCAACTTCAAAAGGTCATTAAGATAACAAAATGTTTTCATTCTGAACTCATACAATGGAATCACTCACATATGAGGCTAAATCATAAACAGTGAAAATTTCAATCCATTTCACCACATTATATGGCACTTACTGCATAAAATATTGGCCGTTACGGACATTAAATTTTTTGGACATGACTTTTTGCATGCCTATACAATCATTTAAAAGTCTGTGAGTTTAAGCACATAATTAGACCAATGTAGGAATAAATTGAAAGGTAAAGAAATGTTTAAAGAAAATAAAATCAAATTTAGTGAAATAGATGGCACATGTACCTCCTAGAGCTATAATTGTGGCGTTACGGACATTACATTCTAAGCGTTATGGACATTACAGATTTGTCCACTTTCATTAAGTGGCAGGAGTCACATGCAAGTATTAATATTTTTTATCCTTTTCACTTGGATGGTAATCAATACACATTTGACAATGTTGCCATAGCCCTTTCATGAGATCTTTCATCTCAGGAGTTGCCAATTTGAGGACTATTTGTTCAGTATGGACCTCTACTTTAACAATTTGTTGACTTTTCTATCATATTGGAATTTAATCAACTTATAATGCCTGCAATACAGTTGTGATCTATAAATAACATATAGATCAGCCTTTTGACTTTCTATTATGATATTCAAACTTTTAATTACTCAAAATGTAATTTTAAAGAAATGTTACGGACATTACACTTTTTATTCACTTTGTACAGCCATCACTGAGCATAACTCTGCATGAATAAACAACTTTCATTAAATCAAAACTAATGCATAATAAAAATAAAATAAAATAATGGTTCAACAAATGTTCAGTATGTATTTTTACACTATGAATGTTCAGTTTTGCTTTCTTTTATTCCCCTACAGTTTGTTGAAGTACAACAGTCTTTTCCCGGGTCAGACAAGTCTGTTTTGGAAAATATTGTTTATTTTGCTTCCAAATCACCTTGGAAGCTAGAAAGGTGTTCTTGACCAATTGTTGGAGAGGGTCTAATACTATGATTCCATCCTGTTCTAAAAATGGCTCTCCTTCAATACACTCAAAGAAATATTCATGGATCCTTGTCTTTTTAGAAATTTGATAATCGATGGACTATCCTCATTACAGAAAGTCCAACCTCAGTTATCCAGCAATCGCTTTTCTGGATTGCTCTATTATTCAGATATGGACTGGCACATGATTTTCTTTGCATAATTCGGTGCAAAATATGATCTATTAAAAGTACGTAACACTTTTTTATTCTTTACAAAGTAATTGTGATTCAGGACAGCGTTAATCGCTATGGTACATTATATTTCTACCAACCAAAATACTGTTGCTAGAAGGAATAATGAGGAAGTGTATTTCATTCACATTCCATTTGATTTCCACATTATTGAATAATAAAACATGAAATTTTCATGTAAACTATAATATTGAATAGTCAATTAGTAATATCCCACACAATTTGCTTACAAGTGTCATGCGTGAGCATATCTCCCTTATCCAGCAATATCATTTTATCCAGATGGCTACCGTTCACGACATGGTTAGATATTGAGGTTGGATTGCATTTCCTTAACAGACAAGTCAGACCATAACTGACCATATGGTGTAAAAGGCCTTGTCCAGAGATGTTTTTGACTGTTTCTCTTCTTTAACAATGTTTTAAATACATTCTTGCCATCATAGTATAATTACTCAACTTGATATGCTGTTGCTGTAAGATAGCTTGCATCCATGTACCCATATTTCATGGTAGAAATAAGTAGACACAAGAAATAAGATTGTAGAGGAATGCAGAAGATTAGTCAAAACCTTGCTGAAACACTGCACTTGTTGCTGAGTAAAGTCCCAAATCAATTTTCATGCAAGGGCTAGGGCATTTATTGTGATAGATATCAATATTGTAGGGTAAAATCCAAACTACAACTGTATTCCTAGCATCATTTTTTTATGTAGCTATTAAATACTTTTGCCACAAATGTGTAATGTCCGTAACGCACTGGTTATGTAATGTCCGTAACGCTTTTTAAAAAGAATTATGCAGGTTCCTGAAAAACTGTGTGGATATATTGTGTGATATCACATTTTAGCTTTGCGTTTGAATTTAGAACAAAATTAGACAAACACACAGTGTGTTACAAGAACTTTTACATCTAAAACGTTACGGACATTACACTTTGTAAGAGGTGGAAATTCAAAAAATTGAAATGCTCATCTATTGAGAAAGAATTATTTTTTTTCGATTCCAAGAAGGATGATGTAAAAATGAGTCATCAGCTCTATCATAGCATAAAAATGTTTGTCTGAAAGTCATTTTATAGGGAAACTTTCTACTTCAGAAGAATTACATGCAAATTATACTGAATTTTTGTGCAATGTCTTAGAAAAAACACATGATTTCAATTGTCTAAAAAATTATATTTTTTCCAAATTGTATCAATTTTTTTCATCATATCAGCTTGATATGACCCTTCTTGAATACTTTCCAGGGTAAAACAAAGTTGTTTCTTGATTTTCATTTTTCCACCCTTGGGTAACATTTTTCACGGAATTGCCCAGATGTACAAAAATTGTATTTCCAATCGTATGTGTATACACATGTACATGTAGACTACACATGTAGACTACAAGTATGGTAGGGGTACCACCTATCGGCAGGGTACCTTCCCATCGGCACCCTGCGTATCATGGCTGTTTGCGTATAGAACGAAAAGGTACTGTCCGCGCGGAATTACAATTGTAAGTGTCATTAGCTATAAAGACAATAAAAACGAAGAAACGAAAATGAAACTTAAAAACAAACTAACAAACCAAGCTAAAAACGTTTCTATTACACATCCGCTCAGTAACGACGCATGGCTGTGAAATTCACGTGTATTACCGTACCTATGGAGGGGAGGGGGTGCCGATTGCAAGGTACCCTTTTTAGCTGCGCGAAGAAAACGAAACGCACGCACTAAAATTGCGCTTTTTTAAAACAGAGATTCATAATCAACGAGACAGTCACGACATTCAAAACTGCAGTATTTATGGCATATTTGAGGTAAGAATTAGGCGAATTTGTGTTATATTTTTAGAATAAACAAGCTACAGATCCTTAGGGTGACGATACATGTAGGTGGTACCCCCAACCCTACATTGCACAACTACCATTGGCAGATGATATCTATTCAAATTGCATGATGCCATTATGTAGCATTCAAAATTAGGTTTTTGTACAGTGTAGTACTGTGAGGATTTACTGTACATGCCACATATGTACAATTGTATGTACTCCACATTGCCTTCCATTCTTTTACCCTCGCCCAAATTTGTATAACCGGTACTGTAGTACACTGGAACCTTGTGTTAAACAAAAGAAAAAAAAAAAAAAGGTGGATGACAGACGTACATGTAGCAAAGCCTGGTCCCTGCATGGTGATTTTGCAGTTTCATTCATTCTACGAGTACAAGTACACGTACAATGTGTATTGTGTACACGTACAATGTGTATTGTGTACACGTACAATGTGTATTGTGTACACGTACAATGTGTTTTGTGTATGTGTACTTGTGCGTGTAATACATTTCTTTGGGTTCATTTTTTTTTTTCTTCTTCCTTTTTTTTTTGTACTGCTGATATCTAGTAAATAGCATGATATAAAGAAGCACTGTCATACGCGTAGTACAACTGTAGGTCCCTGAAGTACATCCTGTAAATAGCAAAGTTAAAGGGGATGGCTAGTAAACCGATCAGTGGGAATCAGTGGGAATGCTGAGGGATGATTGTTCCAATCCTTGTGGGATTCATTTAAGAGTACATTATAATTTATATATCTACTGTTGTGTGAAAATTATTTGCTTCAGAACGGTCTCATATTCAAGTTATGTGCAGATTAATGCCCCGTCACTGACCAGGGACGCTTACCTGGAAACATTAAACTGCACATTAAATATGAGACCATTCTGAAGCAAATAATTTTTCACACAAGAATAGATATAATGTACTCTTAAATGAATCCCACAAGGATTGGAACAATCATCCCTCAGCATTCCCACTGATTCCCACTGATCAGTTACTACAGTAGCCATCCCCTTCAACCCTACTATATGATTACTATCAAGGGCAACATGTACGCAATATAAAATCATCTTGATATTAATTTGGAAGTAATCAATAAGAGCACTGCATTACTTACCAGAGCTACTATAGAAGTTTGTAAATTGCTGTCATGCCTGCAGAGAACACAGTATTACACACAACACACTGACAGATTGACACAGCTTAAAGGGAAGATAAACCCCAAGAACAATGTGGATTGAGTGAAAACAGCAACATTAGTAGAACACATCAGTGAAAGTTTGAAGAAAATCGGACAATCGATGCAAAAGTTATGAATTTTTAAAGTTTTGGTGTTGGAACCGCTGGATGAGGAGACTACTAGAGGTTATGACGTATGAGTGGACAACAATACCAAGAAAATATAAAGAAAATACTACAAAAATCCATTTTTCATGAAAATTACAAATTCCATCAACTTGATATTGACATATGTTAAGGGTAGCAATTATTCCCCCTGCTTTCTGAAAGCGGTTGGTCCACTGCTCTTTCAGAATTCTAGAAAAGTGAATTTTTGTTGAATTTCCTTTATATTTTCTTTGTATTGTTGTCCACTCATACGTCATATCCTCTAGTAGTCTCCTCATCCAGTGGTTCCAACACCAAAACTTTAAAAATTCATAACTTTTGCATCGATTGTCCGATTTTCCTCAAACTTTCACTGATGTGTTCTACTAATGTTGCTGCTTTCACTCAATCCACATTGCTCTTTGGGTTTACCTTCCCTTTAACAAAGCACACAACACATAGGATGTATAATACACTCCCATGGTAAAACAAAACAAAACAAAACAAAACAAAAAAATGCTGTTTGAATTACAGAATGGGTTTGTCCTCATGAGTTGAAATAGGTAGATAAGGGTGAGTGTCTGCAAACACAAGAGTGGGCACGGCTTCTTATCTTTGAACAGTAAACAGTTGTCATTATGGCTATCCCTATCAGTGGTGGGCGGGGTGGGGGCTGGATGAGGGAGGTGTACATTGTACAACAGCCAAAAGCAATGCGTCACTGACATTGTGTATCCTTTACTCAGTGGCAGACATGCAAGGACACACGTAATCCCCCCCCCCCAACATACACCACACACACACACACACACACACACAAAGAAACACAAACTGAGGGGTTTCATACAATACTATTATTGACTTTAAGTACAAAGTACTGTACATTTAAGTATCAATAGCAAGTCAAAATTTTCACGAATCAGGACATCCCAAGAATTTCATGAGTGGAATAAATTCACGATTGTGTGGTACAGCACTTCATACATGTAGTCTATGGATCTAAATGTACATTGTACATGTCACATGAATTCATGTTGGGAATGGGATTAAATTTTGGAATATTTTTTGGAATGAAATAAATACCTTGTGAAATATACAATGTAGCATATAATATAAAAAGATTAAACAAAGAAAAGAACTCCTTCTCAAGCATAAAGTATGTCATACATTGTATGCATAGTGAGTAATCTTGAGCCCCTCAGAAAGTAAACTTGAGTCATTTTCCTCCTAAACACAATTCTCAGATTTGTTCCTATCGCAAATATTGGTTGGGAAGTGTTTGAAATGGAGTTCTGCTTGACGCTGTGGGTGTGTATTTGCAGTGTGAAGTACCGGTACATGTATTTAACCTCAAAAACACAACACTGAGTACAGAAGCAGAATGTGAGCACCTTCTGTATTCATCTCTACACATGATGTTCAAATTGTACTCTTCTGTATACAGGGATACAAATTATGTAGAATTGTGTGTTTCATTGACAGAAAATACGGTTTGAGATGCAGATTGTCTGAAATTTTGGATGCCATTCGCAGACAACGAGAATTTACTCACGGTTTTAATGCAAAGTCAAACACCCTCTAACAGTACAAATGTAGCTCTGAGCGGGCCTGGAAACACACTGTGCACATGTTTGGAATCAAGTCATTTGTGCTCCTATAAAAACCCTATACTGTTGCAGATTTTATAGAGTGCTTTCATAAAGTACAGAGGATGCATTTTATACCTTCAAACATGATTGTAATGATGCATCACTAGATTCAGGATCCAAAGTAAGCATTTTTGCCATGTGATTACAAACTGGAATTGAAGAGGGTGATTTGAATTGTAATTCCAATCATGTTTCAAGCAATGGTCCTTTGAGGTGTTTTCTAATCATGATTCACCAGAATTACATGCAAGCATGGTTGTTCCTACACTTTAAGGGATGGCATAGTATCGGTGGAGATGAGGATTGGGCTTGAATTTCTGCAATACCAAGAAACCACTCATGAGATGGTAATTTTGAGCATGAGGAAACAAAATTTTTTGAAGAAAATTGGTTTTGACATTGCTGAAACATCCAAAAACAAAATAAAACAAAGTGATCATATGTAATAAAAGGTGGGTCTCACCTTTTGTTAGAATTGCCTTTTTTTTTTGGATACCTCAGCCATTTCAGAACCATTTTCCATCAAATAAACATTTAATTCCTCTTGGAATTACATGCTCTTTCACATTTCATAATAAGTTTCTCATTATCTCACCTAAATATGTTAGAAAACCTGATGTTAGGTCTCAACCATAAGTATACAATCCCTTTAAATGCGTAACATACCTCTGGCAGTGTCTGTGAGGGCTCTTCTCGACACCAACACCAAGGTGCCAGGTGCACCGGGAAGGGAGATCCGGTGCCACCCAGTGGTTGTCGGTACCGTTGATGTCACCATTGGTGGTAGTGGTGGTGGTGGTGGTAGATTTCTCCATGTTACAGTAATGTATTGTATGCTTTTTGTCTTGCCGAATCTGTCTGTAGTCACAACAGCCCTGTTCGAGAGGAAAATACCTGGAAAAGAGAAGCACACATCAGTAGTATAAAAACTGAATGTATCGGTGTTTAATGTGCATCATGCTGCAGTCAGTACCAACAGTACTAGTATGCTATTATAGGCCTACAGCTCTTTTCAGAGTGTACCTGCGCCGTATAATAAAGAGATTCAGGACAAACTGCTAAATTGGACGCCATGTGGTTCCCCAGCGCATTACGCGTTGGGGGGTTAGCATGTACAATGTAGTATACATCATGCTCAGACATATCAAATAATGAAAGCAAACCAAATAAAGGGGTAGTGAACAATGGACATTGCGTACCGGTATTCGATGAGCGCACTCTGGTAACGACATGGCTCCATTAAGATCACAGGGCCAGTTTTGACCAATCATAGGCTTCAAAACTCATAAAGCCGAAAACGGAGTTAGCCAGACTCATACTGTAAACGTGGAAATTTTCGCACATTTCACACAACCAGACGCTAGCGCAAAAAATAAATGCACGCGAATATCTTTGCATGCCATATGTTCCAGTAGTTAATGTCCTGATTCCGTGGAATCAAAAACACGCGAAATCCATCTCGCCCAGCCGAGCATGAAAAATTACTCACGTGAAAATATACTTTAAATCTGCATTAAACCCTAATGAATAAACATCGTAGTGACAAAGAAATCAAATATTTTGCAGAGAGCTTGTTTCCAGTATTATATTCTAGTAAATATACTGAATAAACTTTAATGCCCAATATGGTTTCATTCTAACAGCCGGGAGACAATACATCTCTAGTAGTAGTACTACTAGCATAAATTCTATGGTTTGTGCATTTATTTAATTACAATTTGTGGTGCAGACATCACACTGGTATGCAAGAATTGTCCAAGCTGTACAAATGTATAATATGTGCATTGTTATGGAGTAAATAGGCCTAGCATTGTGTCAAATGTAGATATGGCATTTGCTTTGTTTTGTTTTCAAATTACAGTGTACTACTGATAAATTCCAAGATACACTCTAGTACCAGGATTCATCTATCACATGATGGGGGTGGAGAAAACAGAGTTTGGAAGTGAAGACTAATATTGCATCAGATCATTTTCAGCCCCCCCCCCCCCCCCCCCCCCCCCTCCATATTCAATACTGAACTTGCACACAGGTCAATCTCTGCGTGTCCTGGTATTACAATGCAAATTTCCATGCTGACTGTACAATGTGTGTCATAGCAGTAGCCAGTACTACACACACACATTTTCACACCGGTACTTCTCGCTCCATCTGACAAGTGTAACATATGGTGCAGTCGGCAATGTTCATTTGAGACATTCCCCAAGCCAGTATGTAATTTAGGCTGCCTATGAATGTACGTACACAATGTTACGAGGCAATTGATGCCAATACAAGGTCAGTTACAGCTGTAACCCTAATCTTTTATGAATAAAGCAAATCAAACACCACTAAATGTTTATGCTTTGCACTGTGAATATTACCTCCGCCAAGGGAGGTTTATAGATCTAGTAGACGTCTAGAATTTACCCGTTTGTTTGTTTGTCCATGTGCAAAATAACTCAAAAAGTAAATTTTATAGTCAACAGATTTGGATGAAACTTGCAGGAAGGTTGAAAACGACATTTAACAGATGTTTAAATTTTGGTGGTAATCTGGGAATTTTTTGTGGATTTTATGAAGGATTTCAATATTTTGGCAGGTAAGGGTCACAATAAATTATTGAACATGGGAGTTCAGGCTGCGCGTATTTGAGGTTTCCAAAAAGTGTGTGCTCTTCATTGTAGTTTCTGCTAAATATAAGGCGAGACGTGCCGCGCAGCTGGAAGTTGATGACATAACAAAAGACTTTTATATTGGGAAATTGGGCGATTTTCAGCATGCATACACGTACGAATGAATGGATCAGTGATCTCTCTACCTTTAGTCTACAGAACAGAGGAACAAGATCAGTGGTGGAATTGAGCTGCTTGGCGGAGGTCTGCGCTCTCTGAGTGCTTCTCTAGTTTGATAAAACTGCTATTGTATCATATTCCACATACTAAGAATCTTGCTATAGAATTGGTCAAGAGCTGATCATGTAGTAGATAAAGATCTAGCTGTGTTGTCCCCCCCCCCCCCCCCCCCATCTTGTTCATGAATTACAGTTACAATGATTTCAGATGTGGAATCATATGGGAATACAGATGTGGAATATTTAAGCAAATAATCAACTTTTGGTTTCAGGCAATGAGACAAACTACACAGTTGGCTCGGCGATCTGAATGCGTACGCTGTCGCTATCTTTCCTCAGCTGCGCTTCGGAAGACAGCTAACGATAACCTTACAAAATGGTGGTGGTCATCGATCATCCACTCCAGATCACCTCGGAAGTGATGTGCTGATCGTGAAGATAGTTTGTGCCATCACCCTCACCAACTTGGATTATTTGCTTACTCTAACAATGTTATCTGAAACCCTATCTAACTACCAGGTTAGGTACCTAGACAGCTACAGACTACAGTAGCTGAGTAGGCCTAACAGTTAGGCCTACTGCAAATTTTATGAGTCAACAATTCACAAAAACACTATATGTGACCCTGCACCACAAAACAAATAAAAAGTCGCCAGACATGGATTTTTAGTTGAGGACAGATTCTAAAAGGGCAGACTATAAGAATTAAAATGATGTATTACTCAATTCAAATGGAATCTCCTAACCTATCTAGATATTGGAAAGAAAGCGCTCTCTCTGGAATAGTGTGAACCAAGAAAAGATGCTCTGAAGTACAGGCCTACTTGTATCTGTCTATTCAAGCGTTTAATCTTTACCAAACCGTGCTAGCTGTGCAATGAATGGGACAAAAAACAGGATGTAAACCACTGGAGCAACAACAATGGAGTTATCAGATCAAATTGAAATTGAGCATGCTCTATTAAAACATTCCGTCCATGATTAATGCCAACTTTCAAAGCAGCAGTCAGAGTTATCCTTTCAAAAGTTATCAGACTTGAAAAGTTGAAGGTGAAGAGTTTGCAAAGAGTTATCAGGAAATGAAAAGGGGCCTGTAAGACATACCTGATCTCACTACTCTACAAAAAAAGGGTTGTAGAAAAACTACTGAAAATACACTTTCCCATCCATTCTACGATCCCAAAGTCAAGAATAATGTAAGTTTAACTAGAAGAAGAATAGCTCTTTCAGAAAATATGGAAAACTCAAAATTGACTTGGTTGACCCGTTTCACCTTTCTTGAGTCCTCACGTGAAATCAAGGTGTGCGACTTTTTGTTCTTTTTGTGGTGCATGGTCACATATGGTAACTAATAAAAATTACCAGAAACAGAAATGTATCATCATCAGCAATTCTGACTCCAGACCAGTCGTCTACCAGTACGCAGTAGTAGGCCTAACTAGTTACATTTACAACTCTGATTGGAAGAGTTTAAGTTCTAACCTGTGACACCTTCCCTTGTCCCTTGAGTTGAAGCAACTTTTGACCAATTAGTAGTCTACAAGTTACTACAACTGTAGTATCCAGTACTTGGCCAATATTACCTTAATACATGTGTACATTATATTTGGCTTTCCATATTAATGACATTATCAATTCATCTAGCTTGTTTACTTATTCGCTTTTTGCAGATGACACTTGCTTACTTGCCCACCACAACTATTTGTTACCCTTAATAAACTCTGTAAATGATGAAATTGGTAATATATTTGAATGGTTTTGTTGTAATAAACTATTATTGAATACTAGCAAATCTCAATATGTTGTATTTAGATTAAGAGGGAAAAGAATCCAAAATGACATTGTTCCACTTGTTATAGGCGGTAACCAGATTGATCGAAGCCAAAATGTACGATTCCTAGGCGTTATAGTCGATGAATATTTATCGTGGAAAGACCACGTCAGTTACGTCTGTACTAAAGTTTCTCGTAGTGTTGGTATCATATCCAAGTTACGTCTCTATTTACCAAAAGAAACCTTAATTACTCTGTATAATGGCATAGTTATGCCTCATTTAATGTACTGTAATGTAGCTTGGGGAAATACTTATAAGACTCATAGATAAGTTGATTGTTCTTCAGAAAAAAGCTGTGAGGTATATTACAAATTCAAACTTTAGAAGTCCAAGTTTGCCATTGTTTATTCAACTTCATATTTTGCCATTTGAAAAATTAGTTATCTTGAGTTGCTTGATTTTTATGTTTAAGACACAAGGTGATCCGAAATCTTTCATGAAGGATGCGTTTGTGTTAAATTCTACCGTTCATGCTTATAATACGCGTAAAAGTAATCTCATTCATCAACCCTTTGCAAGAACTCAAACTGCCCAAAATTCATTTGTATATGTTTGTATTAGAGAATGGAATAATTTGCCATTGAGAATTAGGTCAGCCTCATCACTATCCAACTTTAAACGTACATGTCGCATTTATCTTGAGGGAAATTTGTAAAACAAGAATGATCAGGGAAGCTGAATTTAAAAGTATAGTAAAATAGAAAGTATCTTTCTGCAATTTCATGTAAATTATATGTGTGTGCATGAGAGTTTTTGTGACACATGTTTGTATGATTGAATGTGTGTGTGTGCGCGTGTGTGTGTGTGTGTGCGCGTGTTGCATCTGTCCTATGTAAATATGTTACTATTATACTTCTTGTTAATATGTTTAAAACTTTAGTATGTTTTGCTTTGTTTTATATGTTTATCCGGGACCCCTTTTTTACAAGCTCTGCTTCTTTTGGGGTCCCAAACCTTTCATTATTCTTAATGCTGTATCCTTTTACACAGCCATGTGGCTTTGGCCTTTCCTGCCACCCAGTACAACACTGTGTGTATGACACATACGTCAGAGTGTATTGACTAGTTGTATCATCCTACACATTACAACAACACTCAGGTTAGGCCTTCCTTCCTACGTACATTAGAATTCTATATCTGATCTTCCACACCTGTAAAATCTTTAAAGACTTTATCTGTAGGCTAGGATCCATCTGTAAATCTCATTGCCTAAGGAGAAGTTCTACTCACGTCACTTAGGATCGTCTCGAGATGCGTCCAGGCAGCCTGGCTGATGACACCAAATATGAGCGGATGAAATAACGCAGACGCACGTAGGTTTACCAACCTTATTTTAAATACCCTTTCCACAGTTCTGTCAATTTCAGAGGAAAAGTACTGGATCGTTCGCACGAAAACAAACGCGACGGTGTGTGTTCTACACATACACGTATGGCCGGCAGCTGTGACGGATTCTTGACCTGCGCAGCTGCACGCGTGAGTGAGCGATTTATTCTCACGCAGGTATACATACACGACGGAGACAACGTGCATAAACGCATTTGCGCTGTACACATCTGTGCACTCGGAAATCGTACGTTGTGTACAACTTCCCAGGGCCACGCCCATAAAAAACAGGTTGGAAGAATTTTTGTATCCTGTACTGTTCGAGGAAGTCCACAAAGTAATTAATATGCGGCACAACCATGGAGCTACGACAAGTTTATCTCACTTGTTGCAACTTTATTTCAACAATATTACAATGTTGTTACAAATCTTTTAATCTTGACAGATTAGTTTGCAATCATTAGTAGTAAGGTTGTATACTTTTTTTTAAAACATTCACAAGTGTTGTTTACTAATAATGCTTTACATTGCATGTATCATTTATATAATTCGGTTGTTTGCTATGACGTGCTCTGATTGTACATAGATAATTTTTGAATGTGATGTTATTGGCATTATCATTTTTTTTTTTAATTGAGTGGTCCACGTCTTCCGAATTACAAGCTTCGTAGTTTAATTAGATCACTCGATCACTCAGCATATCGCTGTAGGCCTACTTTTGTCATCGATCATTACAAAGCGTGCATTGTTTTTCTGATCATTTATTTCATTAATTTGTATTCATATTTGGTATTCTGTGACTTGTACTAGATTGTTTTAAATTGTCAAAGTGCACACTACGTATTATCGTAAGGACAGAAAGTTAATTGCATTGAACTCTAAACATTTGTGTACTATTGTCTTCTGTAGCAGCGACAAAAGCAACAAGATACAATATTTTATATCAGTGGCTTCGGTAGAGCCGCTGAATAGCTTTCTCACTTGTGATTGGCGAATCGAGGTGGGCGTGAATAGGGATTGGTAGAGTGTGTGTTACCCTTAGTACCGGTAATCTTCCGATTGATCCAAAGTCCAATGTATTGGCCCGACCTAGTCTTCATGCCCCGTAGATTATTACGATTACATTAGAACACATGCAATTTCTACCATGCAACAACCGAATAAAATGATCTGATTATTTCAGCTATTGTTTTATTAAATGCAGTAAAACATTTTGAATCATTGCAAACCCTATTATGATTTTTTTTTTTTAAATCTCCATCGCTGTCCCCGACCTTCCGTTCACACCCCTTCTCGTTCTTTATACATGTTTATGCTGTCCTTTTATACACTGCATAATTATGGATTTTGGCTCGTCTATCATAAACTAAATGTTTGGCATCACGTAAATTATCACAATAATATTTCTAAAGATCTTTATATATATTGGCTTGTCGTTTTATGCTAAGTGATTGATATGTATAGTAGCTGATAATGCTTGATCCTAACAGTTGGTGTCTTGTGATTGCTGGAGGAGATGGGGGGGGGGGGGTGGGGTGGTAGTGGGCTGGTGCGTGTGTGTGTGTGTGTGTGTGTATGTGTGTGTGTGGTGTGAAGGTTTTATTTTTTATTTTTTATATATCATAGAAATTATGCTCTTGTAGGTGAGTATGAATTGATTCATATATATATTCAAGGGATATTATTATGTTTGGCATAATTATGTCAATTTTTTCTCGTGAAGAGTTATCAGTGGGATTGATCCATAATCGAGTTATCTATGTTGAAGAGAGATTTTTGCAGTATTAATTTAAAAGAAGGTTTGATGTTTTGAATTGTATTTGTATTGATTTTGTTCGTGTTACACCCAGAATGGGTTGATTCATGAATGATTTGAATGAAATCAATAAATATCAAGGAAAAACAAAAAGAAGAGTTTGCGTGGGGGTTGTATATCATGATGTTATTATTGAATTTATCTTTTTTCAAAGTTGAGAAAATTATATATATATATATATATATATATATATATATATATATATATATAATGGTATTATTATCCACGTGTTGGAATAAGAGCATGAAGACGATGAAGACAAACAAGTTGACATAATGCATTAGATTCCAACTTTATTTATTTGTAAACCAAATTTTCGACCCTTGCATGGGTCTTCCTCAGGGTAACAGTGATATTTGTATTATATCAATAATATAATATCTAAAATATTAAATAATATTTTTAATATTTTTGTAATATAAAGTGTATCTTTATATGTAGTGACCAATATACCATTTAAAATTAATTTTAAATGGTATATTAATAATTAATAATTATTATCATTAATTAATTTTAATTTCATTTATTTTTATAATATTTCTAATATTTTTGTAATATCACTGTTACCCTGAGGAAGACCCGTGCAAGGGTCGAAAATTTGGTTTACAAATAAATGAAGTTGGAATCTAATGCATTATGTCAACTTGTTTGTCTTCATCGTCTATATATATATATATATATATATATATATATATAGAATCTCTTTATCTACTTTCCTTAATACATACCAGGCACTGCTGTAAAAAAAAAAAAGTGAAACCATGCCAACACAAAAGACTATTAACTGGGTCATAAGGTGCTAAACCTTATCTCCTAGCTCGTATGCCAAGGGGAAGGTTATTGATAGTAAATGTCGATCTCATGGAGCTGCAGGGTCCGAAGTCGAAGAGGGGGGTATGCAGTTATCTGCTCTAATTTCATTTTCATGACGGCGTTGAGTATACATTTGTTTGCTAATAATTCTTTAAAAACGGATTTGTTTGCCAAGACGGCCGAGGAGGATTTGATTGGAACGCAAGGAGACAAACAGAACGTCACCGTTGTTGTCACTATTATTATATATCACTTCCCCATGCAGCTGGTTGATTAAACACGAGATTTATGGTTTATGGAGGGTAGTTGATGTAACATTTTTTTTTTATAGAAAAAAACAGACCAGATAATTGAAGATAGAGACAGATAGATGATCCATGATATTTGACATGGAGGGTGGTAGATATTACATTTTTTAATCACGTTGATAGAAAAACAGATAATTAAAGATAGAGATAGATGATAGAGTGCCATGACAATTGCTCCTGAGACAGCATTGCTCCCCGAAATATCTCCACGCTATTAAGCCCAAACATGAATTATACCGATATGCTCAAACAACTCTAACCCTAATCCTAATCCTCACATCAAACAGAACCTTAAAACTCTATTACATCACAATCCTAATCCTAGGTCCTTGCAGGATATAAGACCGTAGCAATACTGTCGCTGGAGCAAAAATGTCATGATTGATTGATTGATTGATTGATTGATTGATTGATTGATTGGTTGATTGGTTGATTGATTGATTGATTGATTGACTGATTGTTTGATTGTTTGATTGATTGATTGATTGGTTGATTGGTTGATTGGTTGATTGATTGATTGATTGGTTGATTGATTGATTGATTGATTGATTGATTGATTGATTGATTGATTGATTGGGCCCTGCACATACAAGCATAACACATGACAAAACAATAACACTTACACTAAATACAACATACTACTGTACGTGGACAGGTGCAGTAACTGTTCTTCCACCGAGTCCCATGCATACAATCACACGTACAATATACACTGGCATGTATACGTATACTAATCAAACAAACAATAATAATTCCATGGTGGGCCTACGTATCTAGTATAACCAAAAAGTTAACCACAAATTTCATCAAAAGCTAAAACTATCATTCATTGTGATTAATATACCCCCACCTAACACGGAAAAGAATTGACTCAACCAGCAATGCACTGTTTCATATGCTTTTTATTGAAAAAAAATACTATGAGATGGAGAGAGAGAGAGAGAGAGAGAGAAGATGAATGTTTCATGATTGTTCATGGGTATTCTTTCATCTCAAAAGAGGACGTACCCATTTTTTTTTTTTTAAGAAAGCAATACCAATTGGCTGCTATTATTGCTTTATCTTTCCCAGCGTATTGGGCACCCCACACGATTTTCTTTATGATATGATGCATACAACTGCTGTTGGTCGCAGGGGAAACAACTCATAACAACTACTAGTATACCCTACATAATCCCACCTTGAATAATGCTCATGGTCAATCACTGGGATAAAACGTGGATAAAATACCTAGAAATTAATGTTATGCCAAAGTCTACATACAATGTACAAGTTTGTCTTTACTATCAAACCAATCACCTTCATAGTTGTCGTAAAAAGAAGAGAAATTAAAACTTTACTATTTGTTTATTATAAAGGATGCGTTATTCATTACAATGATAAAGAAATAATTATAAAGGAAATGCGTTGTAATTAACATTATCAGTTTTAGTGTGTCCTTCGAATTTGCCCAGTAATTCTTATTTTATTTTGCACAGGGTTAGAGTACCTCAAGTTGCATTTGCCACTTCCATTTGAGATTTCCTGAGGTCATGAACCAAATGAAAAACCATTACGTATAATATGACAAAAACACAATAAAAACATTTGAAATTAATTTTTATTGTGTTTGTGTCTTTTTGTCGCATGAAAAGTAAAGGAAATAAGAAGGAGGCAATCTTAGGAGCTATTCACAATAAAAATTGCCTCATATTTGGTCCTTCAGCTAATTATGACCACGAAAACCCCATTTCATCCATTCCTAAACTATCAATCAAAATTTGAGTAGAAAAACAGGCAGCATCGGACAGACGTGGATGTCATTCTATGGTTGCCATGCACATGAACGGAAACCAGCAATATTGGACATCGGTTAATCATTAGTCATACAAAATATTATCACAACAGGCCGAATGCATTAAACAGGCAAGATTGTTTTGCTTGTAAGCAATAATATTGCTTCAAGCAAAAGCACAAGCTCGTCTACAGCAAAAGGTCTAGCTCAAGCAGCTGCCTATATCATTCATCTGCTAGAATCATTTGATATTAACTTTTCTCTTTTTTTTTCACCAACTTCATACCATGAAATATAGTTAGCATTGTTAAAGATCTTAAATTCAGTAAGTCCACGGGTTATGATGGCTGAAGTGTTTATCTTCTTAAACAGATTATTCATTTTATCGCACCCCCACTAGTACACATATTCAACATATCTCTCAGATCTGGCCGCTGCCCAAACTCACTGAAAATCGCAAAAGTGATTCCCATCCTTCAAAAAGACGATCACACACAACTTTGAAAAAATTTGCCGCCCAATATCCCTTCTCCCAAGCATATCAAAAATTCTCGAGAAAAATTGTTTATAAAAGACTATTTTCTTTTGTAAATGAAAATGAAATTCTTATTCCGAATCAATTCGGATTTAGGAAAAAAATCATCCTACATATTACGCTATTACTCAACTTTGTGATGAAATAATTGAAGCTTTTATTAATAAGGAACATATTGTTGGAGTTTTTATGGACTTGAGTAAGGCATTTGATACTATTGATCACAAAATTCTTATTCACAAATTAAAACATTATGGAATTCGAGGAATACCTCTGCTATGGTCTACCGATTATTTTATCTAACCGTGAGCAATATGTTGATTTTGATTCATGTTCCTCCAGGAAATTAAATATCAATTGTGGAGTACCACAAGGGTCTATCTTAGGCCCTCTGTTATTTCTTATCTATGTTAATGATTTAAAACTTCAAACTTCAAACTTCAAACTTTATTTTAACTTTTTCTTTCCAACAGAATGTACAAGAAACAGTATTATGAGTTTGACATGCGAGTAACAAAATATACATAACCAGACAGGATTAACATCATGTTCATGTCTACATGATCAGTCAAAAAAAGATACATACATTCATACACTCTTCGAAAAAAAAGTGGAGTTACCCACTCAAAAGACTAGGCCTGTACCATGTGGGCACCTCTGAGGGAAAGGGGGAAATAAGGGGGTGAAAAGCTTATACAACTATACAAAGAGTGCGGGAAACTGGGGAAGTCGGGAATAGAGAGAAAAAAAAGCAAAAGTGTGAAAAGAGGGAACAAAAAACAGGGAAAAGAGGGAGAGAGAGAGAGAGAGAGGGAGAGAAAGAAAAGCCTAAATAATTTTGATGCAATTACCAAGGGCGAAAGCCCACAGAGACAATTAGCCAAGCGTTATGGAACGCCATTAAGGAAACAATACAAAATTCATTTCACTCCAGCCAATATTCATTTCACTTTTAACAAATACATTTCACTCACAAACATTGATTTTACTTTTTATAAAAATACATTTCACTTTTCTCAATAATACATTTCACTTTTAAATTAAAATTCATTTCACTTTTCAAAAAAATACATTTCACTTTTGAATTAAACTTCATCTCACTTTTCACAAAAATACATTTCACTTTTGAATTAAAATTCATTTCACTTTTCACAAAAATACATTTCACTTTTACATAAAGATTCATTTCACTTTTCATAAAAATACATTTCACTTTTAGATACAAATACATTTCACTCTTCACAAAAATACATTTCACTTTGGCGTACCATATCACTCAGACGAAACCATTTCACTGCGCTAAAACCATTTCACTCTGATAAAACCATTTCACTCTGATAAAACCATTTCACTCTGATACAAAAAAAAAAAAATACGTTCCTCTTTTTTCCCGGCCAAAAGGTGGCGCCAGTCTGAGAGGAGTCACAGTGCCATGGCACTTTGTTAGCACTGAGCTGAGGTAAGTAGCCGGCCAGCTGGCCGGTTGACGGCTGGCCGGCTGACGGCTGGCTATGCATGCAGTACCTAGATTTACTGAGTAGCCAGTCAGTCGGCAAGCCCGAAAAAACCCGTCTAGAATATCCAAGTCTTCGCACGCGAGTTGACCCCGCAAGTCATAGAGAGCGCGATTGCTCTTGGTCACTGAATTACGTTTTCACATGATTTTTCTTTTATTTGATAGGTAAAGGTTAAAACTTGGATGCTATCTTGTTGGTTTTTCCAAGAACGACATGAAAGATTATCAACTTCGTGGCTAACTAATTGCAGATGTTCCGGAAATAATGGATACAGATATTCTTCTAAAATTCTCCTAAAAGTCTTCTTTTTCATCGTGGGGCACCAACAAAAGTTATATCATGTAAAAGGAAATTTATTCAGCTTTAAGATGATACCTAAAAGTGTAATGTGATGATTTGTAGATGGGTCAGCAGCCAGCTGATCTCATAGGGATGTCATTCCTTTTTTTCTCGGCACGAAATCGCGAAGTACTGTATTGTCCCACATATAGAAATTGACGTGTGTCCTCGATGCCTTTGTACGTGTGTGTTACTGTATGAGCGACCCCAGCGTAAATACACGTGGTCAGTTTCGAGCGTCTAGCTGTGATATACTGTACTTGTGTCTGTCATTAGACATTACGTACTAATAGTCTACAGCCTCTTGCTGGGCCTCCCTCTCTCTCTCTCTCTCTCTCCCTCTCTTTTTTTGATTATATGTCTTGTTCTTGTTATTCATAATACAATGTATGTTTGTTTTGTTTGCTTTTGTCCACCCTTCTGATTTCGTCAACAGGAAGTGTCTGATTCTCAGTTTCATTCTGCCATCAATCATTCACATCACTCTCTCTCAATTCAAAGCATCCTAAGCATCCACTCAAATACATTATAACCACTACTTATACCGTTCACTCCGCTAAAGTGAACACAGTTACATTATATCGAAATTCCGCTTACATTATCCACTTTTTTTTTACATGCTTGGTTATAACAACATTTTGATATAACAAAAGAAAGCTGTTGATCCCAAGGACTTCACTACATTACTTCACTCTATTACTATAGGCCTACCTAACTAGGCAGAGAAATTTACATACATTATTGCACGTGCCATTCTCATCAATTAATACCTTTTTTTTCATTAATAACAACAGAGAAAGGAGCACAATCCACAAGTTTTTTTTCTTTATAAACGTATATACATCTCCATATATATATATATATATATATATTATATTTATTTATTACATGTAAGTGTTGAAAGAACTACATTGCAGTTAAGTTTCAAGGTATCCACCAATCTTCATGACAATGTATCACACACATAACAAAAAAAAATACCTAAAGTAAGAGCTGCATAAGCAGTCTACAGTTTTATCTACTTTTTAGCAGTATAGTCAAATGCAGTTTTAGATCATTTTATTTTTTTTTATTTATAACTCATTTATTTATTCATCCATTTATTAACTATTTTTAATTTATTTTTTGGTGGTGGTATTGGACTCAGTCTCCAGCCAAGTGGCATGTAAGAGACCTGCGAAAGGTACAACTGTCAGCGGTCTTGTGAGTACATGTAGGAACGCGAGTAGGATCAGTCTGTCTTGACTACAACAGTGATGTACAGTGAACATTTCAAAAAAAAAAAATTCTTCTGGTGAAGCTCAGTAATAAGACAAGAGCAAATGAATGTACCAGGTAGTTTGAACAATTGCAGAGCTACATTGTATGGAGCAGATCTGTACAAATAAAATGCCGGCAAATTTTGACACTGGCAATAAACAAACTATACTGATACCGATGTTGCACAAACATGAAACAGTTGTGAATATGGCTTGAATGTTATGTAAGTGAATAAAATCAAGCAAGAATACCACAAATGTTTTGAGGCAATACTCTGTAAATTACATGCCATCTACACTTTTGGCAAGGTTTCACTCAAATGATACATGTACAGAGATAACTTCATTAATAGTTCAAACTGCATGAATGTTTGAGGGTGTACAAATGCCCTTGAGTACTCTGAAGGCAGGTACACATACGTGTATCTACTATAGTATTCACATCGCCAAGGTTTCACACACATGAATAGAGGGTGACAGTAAACTGGCAGCTGCAAGAGCAATTTTAAGGTGTACATGTATACATATGAAGTGTACTTACTGGAAACAAAATGAAACGTACAAAATATATAAACTTCATCGACAGTCCAAACAGCAGAGAATGTTTTGAAGGTGGACATATGCCCTTAAATACTTTGAAGGTAAGTGCAATGTATCTATTGGTCACACTGCCAATGTTTCAAACACATGAACTGGCAGCTGCATCAACAATTCAGAAGTGTACATACTACATATGAAGCAGGGGCGGATCCAGGAATTCCGTAAAGAGGGGACGCGTTTACAAAATTAAAGGGGGCGCATGCACCCCTCCCCCATTTTTTTCTTTTAATTTCTTTTGTTTAAACAAAAAATAAAGGGGGGCGTGCGCCAGTTGCGGTCCTAACTGGATCCGCCACTGTATGAAGTACACTTTATACTGGAAACTAAACAGATAAAGAATTTAAAGTAACTTTAAAACATCAATATTACTGGAAATCGAAGCAGACAGATTAGATTTGGCCTTATAGCATCTTGCAAAACATCTATGTGAAGAAATCTTTCATTCCCAACTTTAGCATTGACTGTATATAATCTTATCTGAAATGTCAAAAGGCAAACTAATCATCCCAACATCTCTGTCAACTGAATACACATGTATCAGTACATGTACACAAGCAGTATCATACACATTTAAAATATCTGTGTGTCACTCTCTTCATGTTTATGACTGAGTGAATGATACAAATGTGTATTCGAACCCCTTACCAGTAACAACACTCGACAACCCTGGGGTAGACTACAGGCCAACATGAAACCCCCCAGGTGTTATAAAAATCTGCTCATCTTACCTTTCACAAGGTCCACAATTTTTCTTTATAGGTATCTAATAAGAGCATGCCCGTTCAATGCGAACATGTTCAAAATTTTGGTTGATTTGGGGGAAGTACTAATGTAATGTATCATCTATCTAACTGTTGTGTCAAAATCTTCATCTTCCTTATCCCTTCTTGACCGTTCAATTCCTTTTGGTGACATACCTTGTGTATCTTCCTGATCGAACAGAATTCTTACATCTTTGAAACCTCTTCTGAAATGGGTCACAACCAAAATATTAGCAATAAAACATGCATACATGTACTAACTAAACCTCTTCTAGTGCTTCAGTGATGATGTACAAATTAAATTCATACCTTCAGCAACAAGACATGCCCCTGTCGAGTAATGGCTGTACGTCCAGATACTACTTCATACTGTACAATGTACTTGCTTCCATAACATTTATCAAGAATATCATGAAGGATAATATTTAGTTTAATCAGGGCTCATAATTCTGCCATCTGTACAAACTCCAAAGTAATTTAAATGCACATAATTTAACATATACTATCTTGCATAGTTCCACACATTGATGTATCTGTAATGGTCGAACTTCACATTTACTACAACAACTGTGCTTTTCAAAGAATATACATGTACATCCTCTTTTCTAAAAATGTTACCGTAAAGATGAATGAAGTTGATATACAGTAACATACTGTAATATGTTACAATTGTATATCAACTTCATTCTTCCTATTGTATCATATCACATATTTAGCACCTTTCTGAGGTAGGTTATCATGATCACATACTGCTCTAGGTTTTTCAATGAAATGAAAAAGTTTACAGGTGTACTAATCAGTTGTTTCTATTCTTGTGAGGAAGTCACTCAGCGCTTGCAAAACAGCAGTGCTCTCCTTGATAAAAATCTGTCAGAGATTGAATGGTACGTGTGCATCCAAGAAAAAAAATACACTATAGAACTGACAGTGTAGATCTTCTCGTTTATGTCATGCAGATTTTCCTGGAGGCCACAGAGAAGAGAATCACCTTAAATATGCATGTTCCATCGGTGTGATGTCAGGTACTGGGGATACCTACATATACAATGTGACACAAATAAAGAAAATTAATCATAGATGGTATTATAAACCATTATTCACAATAACATGTCCGAAAACATTATGTTGGAGTAAACCCCAATTCAAGCAGAGAGAAACTACAGACATGCACTGTACTATGGTAAACATATGAAGAGTCTGTTCGCAAAAACCGATAAGTCCATTTTTGAAGATTTTCAAGTACGGTCTCTGTCATAAAGTACAAAATAACACCTTTTAAATGAGATATTGGTCACTACATATAAAAGGGCATTTTTGAAGTTATGGTCAAAAGAAGCAAACCTTTTCTTAGTATTCTCTTAATTTTTCCTGACCTTTAATCGCAAATATTTCCATTTGGCAAATATGGACTTATCGGTTTTTGCGAACAAACTCCTCATATTATTCTGAGAATAATTACATTCATTCAGACATCCTCGTAAACTTTATTGTTACAAATTGTAGATGCGGAAGACTAATACATCTCTATATTTACTGACAACCTGTATACCAACTTGAAAAATTCAAATAGCCTGGTACTCTATTAGTGTTAACATCGCAGCCGGGTCAAATCTTAAACATGTCATGAAAATTATGTTTACATCAAATATAATACTAGAATCGCTCTTGTGCCTTCTTTCTCCATGCGAAAGAAAAAAAACTAATACACTTGTAATAATAATAATATTGAATCTATACTGTTCTTGTTTGTATTAAGTGATGAGTAGGTGCCTAAATCATATAATAATTAACTACTAAGAGATGAAGACTAAGACCCTGTTTATTATAGACAGCATACACATTGTACACTGTACAATTTTTGTGAATAAGTTGTAAATTCAAATTTACAAATTGCCATCGCCACATACAATTGTAGGCCTACCGCCACCGGCCTACACTGACTCACTGTACACAACACACGATATCACGAAGTTCCAATTGAGCGAATGAACAACGCTAATTTCAATATATGGGACTGACCCTGCACCTCCGCAGAGATCGTTAACAACGGTGCATTTACGGTCCGAAAAAGTCCCCTTCCGCACTAGATGCGATCACGTGACCTTCCGGAGGACTAGAATACATTATTTGGCCTCTAAAAATGCAATCTTCAGGCGTAATTTTTAACAAGTTATGCTTCTAGGGCACCGTCGATCTTGGTATCTGCGTAAAGCACGAAGTATTGCCGACCTGATGAACAAAAAGTCACATCAATCCCCTTTTTAGATGGGTCAGCAGCCAGCTATAAACACGGGAATGTTTTGAAAGAGGAAAAATAGAAAATTAAATGAAAAACATTGAAATTTAATTTGTATTTTATGAGTAATGGGAGGATAGAGAATTCAGCCATTGGCTGCGCATTAGCCATTGGCTGAATTTGCGTAATATGAGAGGCCGTTCCGCGCGCAATCGCCATCTTTAAAAGCTGATGACTACTGTGAAAAAATATTTCGAGATAAAATAGATCTTGTATAAGCCACATTTAAGGCTGTTCAGAGTAAGGGAGGGAGCGGAGGGTGCTGAATTCTCTATCCTCCCATTACTCATAAAATACAAATTAAATTTCAATGTTTTTCATTTAATTTTCTATTTTATCTCGTAATGTACGGTAGAGAATTCAGCCATTGGCTGCGCATTAGCCATTGGCTGAATTTGCGTAATATGAGACTTCAAAGATTTTCACAGTAGTCATTTTTCACAGAATATATTGTCAGAGAAAGTTTTTGGGCAACTTTACCTATGTTTACAGGACTGAATCTTGTCCCTTCCTAGAGGTCTGTTGTCCCAGAACTGCTTGTCCAAAGGATGTTGCCTGGGATGCCGGTTTCAGGTAAAATTCCTGAACGTGGATTCATTTTTCCACCCAGCATGCTTGAGAATGTCTGCTATTGGAAAATGATTCCTCTTGGCAGATGAGGTTGCCGCCGATCTCGTTGAATGTGCTTTGAAGAGATCGGTGTCGATACCTGATGCTCTCAACACAGTTTTTATCCATCGAGCGATGGTTTGCTTTGATGCCTTCCCATGGGGTTGCTTGTAGGTGACAAATAGTGCATTCACCTCCTTCCTCAATGTGCTTGTTCTGTTAATGTATTCTTTAACATAGTGTACAACACAGAGTTTCTTATCCTCGGGAAAGGCTTTCAGTGTTACTTTCACTCCCACATTCCCAGGTTGACTCTGCTTTATCAAATCAGCCACTGCTATTTCCACACAATCTTTGGACGCCTTCACATTGTCAAGGGTTAGGTATGAAAGTGTTTGCACTCTTTGGGCAGAAGTCAACGCTAGTAAAAAACATACTTTGTGTGTCAGTTGACACAGCGAAATCTTATGAGCTGGAGTTACTTGTCTGAGGTAGCTCAGCACCTTGCCCACATCCCATATGAAGCTGTATCTCGGAGTGGGTGGTCGGAGATTAAAAATGCCCCTGAAGTACCGGCAAATCCAAGGATGTGTAGAAATGGTGTATTTCTCGTCCCGTAGAAGAACAACTGATGCTAGTGCGCTCCTTGATGTATTCAAGGTGCTGTAGCTTGCTCCATTTTTGTACATAGAATTAAAAAACGCAAACAAATTTCCCACCTTCGTATGGGTCCAACATAAGTGACGCTCATGACAAAACCTTTGCCACTTCCTAATATACACCATATACTGCTCCTTGGTGGATTTCCTCCAAGACGCTGCCATTATATCAGCAGTCTCCTCCGTCAGTCCTTGAGCTATGAAATGTTTGCTCCAACCCTGCAACATAAGAGGGAGAGATGTGTAAGTGGATGGGGTCTACCTGTAATGGGTTGGGTTAACAACTGGTGTTTTCGCAATACCCAGGGCTCCTCCATTGCATGTTACGTAGTACGGTATACCAGGGCTGTGTTGGCCAATTTGGCACTATCAAAATTCCCCTAGCGCCATCTTGTCTGATTTTTTGGAGACACTTTGCAACCAAGCTAAATGGGGGAAACGCATAAAATACTAGGGGTCCCCAGTCAATAGTGAATGCGTCTACTGCCCATGCCCCTGGATCTGGTCTCCAGGAGACGTATGTTGGGAGCTGGGCATTCAGTCTGGTGGCAAAAAGGTCTACATTTGGTAACCCATACCTCTGCACTATCTCATTGAATATTGTCTTGTCTAGCATCCATTCTATATTGTCATTGAATTTCCTTGACATCGTATCAGCTTCTGTGTTCTTAGAGCCTGCTAAGTGAGATGCTGTTATCCAAATTTGTCGTCTACTGCACCAATCCCAAATTTGCAACGCCATTTCGTTACATGCTTCAGACTTGACGCCGCCCATGTTATTCAAGTATGTCACCGCTGTGGTGTTGTCTAATCTCAACAGTATATGTGCATCTCTGACATTTGAACAGAAGCTTTTGAGTCCCAAACCGGCTGCTAGCATTTCCAGATAGTTTATTTCATTACCTGCTGCTCTTGCTAATTCTTGAGCATTCCATCTACCCCCTGTCTTGGATTGCAGGTCTGTGGCACCCCAACCTTGTCCACTAGCATCTGTTCTTATTTCTTTTGATACTTTCCCTGGGTACAGGGGTTTAGACACGAGATGTGCATGGGATGACCACCAAACTAGTTCCGCCTTGGCTCTATTTGATAGGCTCATATGTCTATCGAAATGTCCTTTCTGTTTTCTCAGGGCTCTGATTTTTTCCCTTTCCAGCTGCCTGTAATGCAAGGGGCCGTACTGAGATGCTGGTAAGGCAGCCACAATCTTCCCAATGACTTTAGCTACCTCCCGGATACTAGGTTTGTTATTAGCAAGTAAGGATCGACATGCATCTTGAATGTCATTGCTCTTACTGGCTGGGAGGGTGATTCTCATTTCAGATGTATTTAAATGGAAACCCAGAAATTCAATCTCACGGGATGGTTCAAGTACCGATTTCTCTGAGTGAATAATGAACCCTAGACTAGTCAAAAGGTCAGTGGTGGCTTGCACTGCTGAGCGAGTGTCTGCTTTATTGTTCCCAATTATCAGTGTGTCGTCCAAGTACGACAAAACTGTGTGCCCCTGTTGTCTTAGTAAGGCAAGCACTGGTTTCAGTATTTTGGTGAACAGTCTTGGGGCGGAAGATAAGCCATTTGGCAAAGCTTTGAACTGCCACAATTGGTTTCTCCATACGAAGCGGAGATATTTACGAGAGTCTAAGTGAATGGGAATTGTGTAGTATGCATCACGGAGGTCTACTGAAGCCATATAACACCCTTTTGAGAGGAGTAGAATACCAGATTGAATATTATCCATTTTAAAGTGTTGGTACTGAACACTTTTGTTGAGTTCGGACAGGTCAAGAATTAATCGAACTCCTCCGTTCTTTTTTGGTCTCGTGAAAACCTCTGAAATAAATTCCCCTTCTTCATGGGCACATTTTTCAATGACCTGTTTTTCTTCCAGAACAAGAATCTCATGGTCAATCTTGGCTGTTTCTTCAGCATTCCGCTTGTAAGAACGCAGAGGTTTTTCTCGAGAAGGGGGAAATTTTTCTGGGTCAAATTCTATTGTATAGCCTTGAACTGCTTGAATAATGTGTGAGTCTCTCGTGATATTTTCCCAAGCAGGGAAAAATGGCTTCAGACGACCTCCGACGACAGCTGGTGTTGTAACTAGATCGTTGTCTATGTTGTGTTCATAGTCACCTACCTGTTCTATTTCCTCCCCTGGCTTTGGCTCTGCCTGTGGTAGGTTGGCTGCTTGTTGCCACCCTCCCTTGCTGCTGTCGGTGTGTAAGTGTGAGGAGGATCTCGAGGTCTCCCCCTCCAAGCCTTCCCTAAAAAAGGCTGTGCAGATGAACCGGCCATGGGGTTGGAATGTGATGTTCGGCGGTCATAACCCCTCCCCAACGGGCGGGTGAACCCAGTCGACGTGTATTGACGGCGAGATGTCACATCCGGTTTCTTGTACGGCTGGAACCGTGATTGCTCTCGTGTGAAGCGTGATTTCATCATGCCTGACATTGTTTTCCTTTGTTCTTGGATCTCTTTCACTTGGCGCCCCAGGTCATCTCCAAACAAGTACTTTGTCACTTTGTGAGAGGGCTTGCACAGGTGGTGGAAATTTGAGTTCATGTCAGGCTTTATGCTGTCCTTTCTCATGCAGTTGAGGGAGAAGTTTGCATCGCAGAGAAAAGCCATAGCATCCTGCTGAGCTTCAGACAAAGTTGCTGGAAGGGTACGAGCAAACGCGTTTATCCCTTTCAAGAGGGATGATTGGATCATTTGTAGTTTCAGATCCCTGTGTCTCGTCCCCGTCGAGATGTTCTCCCAGATAGTGCTGTTCACTTTAGGGGTTTCTAGACATGTGCAGTTAGATGGGCAGGGGTAGCGAGTTGCTGCTTCGTCGAGAGATTTCTGGTCAAGTTTTTGTCCCATCATATAGCTACACAATGGTGTCCGCGACATCCTCATCTAGTGGTTCCCCTATCCCGGACGGAGCCACGAATTTCTGAGCCATTCGTGGTATCTTGAATTCTGGCCGTTTGTCTTTATCTGCCTCCTGTAGGCCTACGTCCGAAAACAAGCTGACCGCGTCATCGCGGTTTGCCGATAGGAAATCAGCCACGCTGCGATTATCCGCCAATTCTATGACGGGTGGTGAGCTGCTTCCCCTTTGTGTGTCGCAGTCGCCATATTCACTAAAACAATCCCGCGGCGTGTTGGCATGTTGTTCTCCGTGATGAGGAGTGCTCAAAGTCTCGATCATTTTTTCGAACATTGACTCGAGTTTCCCAATGCGGGACATAACCTCCGTGCTATTTTCCGCTGTAGTCACAGTCGGGTTGGGAGCGGTAGCAGCTGGTGCGGGCGGGTTCGGCTGTGCCTTCCCCGAAGCCGCGGGGCGGGATGCCTTAGGCCTCCCGCCGCTAGACAGACTTTTGCCTGCAGCCTTCTTCTTTGCTGCCGGAGCTGGGCTGGCCTTAGGCTCACACAGCTCGGTATCTTTTTTGGCTTTTGCCTTCTCCGATTTGTCAGCTGGTTCATCCATGCTGAGAACGATAATCACGCTTGTAAGAGAGCACGAATTCAGTTCCGTATTTCCGCAGATTTCGATGATATTTTCCGATTTTTCGGTCAGATAAAAATCGCTTCGCGATCGAACATTGCGCTGGAACGAAGATGGCGATTGCGCGCGGAACGGCCTCTCATATTACGCAAATTCAGCCAATGGCTAATGCGCAGCCAATGGCTGAATTCTCTACCGTACATTACGAGATAAAATACTATGTCAACTTCGAGATACTATTTAAACGGCAAAAAATACTCATTTTGAACCGGAAAAAATAGCATGTCGATCACAAGAAGTCAGACATCAAACTTACCCAACAACATCGCTGTTGAAAAGCGTTGTAAAACACACGTTAATTATTCAGCAAGTCAGGCGTAGATTCAATTCTCGATGTACATGTAGTATGCATGTAACGGCACGAGCGTGCATGTGAGTGAGGCCGAGGCGAGGACCGTCGACTGCTAGCTCGCCTCGCGTCGCTTCCGCGCCAGCGTACTGCATAGCCAGTCGGCCAGCTGGCCGGCCACTCACCTCAGCTCAGTGCTAAGTGCCATGGCACTGTGACTCCTCTCAGACTGGCGCCACCTTTTGGCCGAGAAAAAAGAGGAACGTATTTTTTTTTATCGGAGTGAAATGGTTTTATCAGAGTGAAATGGTTTTAGCGCAGTGAAATGGTTTCGTGTGAGTGATATGGTACGCCAAAGTGAAATGTATTTTTGTCAAGAGTGAAATGAATTTGTATTTAAAAGTGAAATGTATTTTTGTGAAAAGTGAAATGAATCTTTATGTAAAAGTGAAATGTATTTTTGTGAAAAGTGAAATGAATCTTTATGTAAAAGTGAAATGTATTTTTGTGAAAAGTGAAATGAATTTTAATTCAAAAGTGAAATGTATTTTTGTGAAAAGTGAGATGAAGTTTAATTCAAAAGTGAAATGTATTTTTGTGAAAAGTGAAATGAATTTTAATTTAAAAGTGAAATGTATTATTGTGAAAAGTGAAATGTATTTTTATAAAAAGTAAAATCAATGTTTGTGAGTGAAATGTATTTGTTAAAAGTGAAATGAATATTGGCTGGATTGAAATGAATTTTGTATTGTTTCCTTAATGGCGTTCCATAAAGCGTCATCGAAAGTGATACACTGTGATGTCGAGTTGCTTTCCAGCGGAAGAGATTGTAACTGTCGGGACGAGAGCACGTATGGAATACTAGCACGCAGTAAAAATTATCTATGCCTCAAGAGAACGCAGCCTGTAGTGAAAGAAGAGAAGACAATGTCGTGCTTACGAAATACATTACAAAATCAAATTCATTCGGTTACATTATAAGACTTCAAAAGAAACATTTTAAATCTCTTTTTAAAAGAATTCAATGAAGGTGCACCTTTTATATCCATGGGAAGGGAGTTCCAGAATTTAGGACCTACATAAATAAGAAATTAATTTGACTGTCTAGTTGGATATCTATGGTATGTGCGGTTACGCATAAATATAGAATTAGAAATTAACGGGAGGCAATTATTATGAGAAGTATACATTGCCCCATTTGTAATAAAAACAAATCTTTAATTTTCAGAATCTTATTATCAAAGAACAAAGGATCTGTATGAGAATATGGAACGGTGTTACAAATAATGCGAAGAGCCTTCTTTTGTAACAATAGAACCCTATCCAACAATAATTGATGCGTATTTCCCCATACCAAAATTCCATAATTCGAATAAGGCAATATCAAAGATGAATACAATGTAAACAAAGAATGTTGAGGAATGCAAAATTTTACTCTATTAATAACACCGATATTACGTGAAATTTTCTTACAGACATTATCAATATGAAATTTAATGTCAACTGTAATACCGAGAAACTTTATATGGAAAACACTTTTTAAGACAGCGTCACCAAAACAAAATAATGTCCGCATTCAAATTATCTAAAGTGTTACTGAAAAGCATATATTTTGTTTTTTTTGGATATTCAAAGACAACTTATTTGCTGGTATCCACTCACATAAATTTTGTAATTCAGAATTGAATGTCTGCACAAGAGTATTTGGGTCTTCATGTGAGTAGAATACATTTGAATCGTCGGCAAAAAGTATGAACGATAACATATCGGACGAAGTACAAATATCATTAATTAAACAATAAACAACAGCGGGCCCAGTAAACTACCTCGTGGCACGCCACACTTAAGTTCTCTCATATCAGAGTTATGATTGTTCAGAAAAACATATTGTTTGCGATCAGTTAGATAACTCCTGAACCACTCCAAGGCCTTCCCCCATATAAGTAATGTTTCACCAATATTAACTTACATTTTATTTGCAGATGATACAAACATTATTTACATAAAGATCCAAAAATACTTATCCGCACACTTAATTTTGAATTATGTAAAGTTTCTTCTTGGTTCAAATGCAATGGATTATCTTTAAATATTGATAAAACTAGTTTAATATGTTTTAAATATGTTCATTCTTTTGATATTGAATGTAATTTATATATTGGTGGGTTACCCCTTGTAGAAAAAAAAAAAGTCTACTAAATTTCTTGGTGTAACTACTGATTCTAATCTTACCTGGAATGAACATGTAAATAATATAAGTAATATTGTATCGAGAAACATAGGTATATTGTTCAAACTGAAAAATATTTTGATAGAAAAGTCTCTTTTTATTTTATATAATGCACTGATCTTACCATACATCACATATTGCAACATGGTATGGGCAAATTCTAACAAGACAAAAATTCAATCAGTTCACCGTTTCCAAAAATGAGCAATCCGCATTTGCATCAACTCAAATTATCTTGCAAACTCTGAACCATTATTCTCTAAATTGAAAACTGGAAATCAACTATATTCATGAATTACAATGCGCAACATTCATGGACAAATACAAATCCAACACCCTCCCTTCCTCGTTTCACAACCTATTCACTGTGAACTCCAGCGTCCACGCTTACCCAACTCGATATTCCAAAGATTATCACTTCCACAATCCAAAGTTAACGACAGCTCACAAGTCAGTTAGACACCATGGACCTGACGTTTGGAATAATCTCCCATAGCAAATCAAGACAACCACTAAATCATATTCTTTTAAGGCATTTATGAAAAAATATCTTTTATCGAAGTATAATGATGTATGAGTGACAAGAAGTTTTGGTTTTTTATGTTCACTCATAAACAGTTTATATTGATATAAGGCCTAGTATTAGTTTAGTAATTTGCTGCACATCAAAATTGTTGATATTGTATACAGAAGTATGTAGCAGACATACATGTGACACAAAAATACACCAGAAGCAACTCAATCAGGTATATATACCCAAACATTTAATTAACAAAATTGTATTTCATCGCATGCACAGCTGAGCACAGCACAGCACAGCACAGCACAGCACAGCACAGCACAGCACAGCACAGCACAGCACAGCACAGCACAGCACATCACTCATCTCAGCACAGTATTGTACTAAAGAATGCCTATTGATAACAAATAAACGATAAACTAGACCTATTTTGAATTTTCTCTTTATTTTTGACTTCTTAAATTACTACGATATGTTGGATTTGACTATTGATTCTATTTTGTAGACACGTCCGTCATACAGATATGTAAATCGATTTTATAAGTCTCGAATTTTACCCCGAGGCCTCGATCCATGTCAAGCTGCCTCTTATGATCGCGGTCTCCTGCTTTTCTGTTATTATAATAACCAACAATGTTTGATTTTAAAAATCAATCTATTCAAATCCCCCTCTGTTATTTTTTTTTTCTGAAATTCGTTTATTGGAACGACATGATATACTCTGAATAAATAATCAATTATCATTTACATAATCTACAACGGTTGATTCAACGATTCGCCTCTGAACTTTTTTTTTGTGTGTGTGTGTGAATGATATGCTACACGTCTTATACATGTACATCGAATACTGTCATGTTAATATAGTGTGTGTGTATATATATGTGCTTTGAATTAATTTGTAAGACAGTATGCTTGCTTATGTGTCGTGTAATGACAATTTCTAAATTATGTGTATTCTTTTGTTACGTGATTTGGAAAAAGGCAGAAATCAAATCAAATCAAATCAAATCAAATCAAATCAAATCAAAGCCATATGCTTAACCTTTTGCTTGTACTATACTTGCTATACAGCTCATCTGATTGATATACCCGTGTTGTTTTTCATTCAAACTGACCGAGCCGCAAGATATTTTCCCGTACTCAATTGAGTCTCTTTTATTCCTTTTTTTCTTTCTTCATCCCTTCACCTGTATGTGAAACATTATGGTGTTATACTGTGTAAATCCCTCGTGAAGTCAGTCAGCCTTTCTCCATGGATTTAATCACCCATGACCGTGTTTGCACTGTGTACACAAATCTGTTTACAATGCTACATTGTGACACCCAAGTGTAATATACACAATGATGTGGTGACTGGGTACGTCACACATACCAGTGGAAGGCTGATCAACTCAGTACGAAATTTCATGGATGCTAATGGTAGATTGGATATCGTTTGGACTGATTACAAGAGATAACCGGTATTTTAAAAAATATTCAACATAATGTTATTAATAGGATAGTAGGATATTTTAAAACATTCAATCAGTACCACGTTGTGACCGTGTGTGTGTTGGCGAATGGTTTGCCCACTTTTCATGGGCATAAACCCGGCGCTCAAATACATACATTAACGTAAAGCATTTATCAATATTATGATAATGGGCTTGCCCATGAAGACGGGCAAAGCAGCTGCACACAGAGTTTGCCCATGGGAAATAAGTATAGAACTCTTTTCTTTCCCCTTCCTGCTAAAACATCATTTACAAACGTGTGCTCAGATTAGACTTCAAACTACGCTTACATATAGTTGCTAAGAAGAAGCTCATTTGATTAATATACCTGTGTTGTTGTTCTGTCAAACTGAACGAGCCACTCTCAATATTGCAAGTTATGAAGTCTCTATTTTTTTTTCTTTTCATTGATTAACACACGTCGAGATTAATTTCCTTTCCAGATGTGTATTTACAAGAGATAACCGGTATTCAAAATTTGTAACATGATCCTATTACTAGGATAAACAAAGTAGGATATTTTAAAACATTCAATCAGTATCATGTTACGTTGTAACTGGTGTGTGTTTTGGCACAGATTTTTGCCTACTTTTCATGATCAAAGTCAGCGCTTAAACATTCACAACAAAAAGCAGTTACCTGCATATGATAAAGAAATTGCCCATGAAAACGGGCAAAGCAGCTGCACACAGAATTTGCCCACAGAAAACAAGTATGTAACTCCTTTTTTTCTTTTCCTGTTTGGATATCATATTCAGGTGTGTGCTTAGACTCGAGTTCAAACTACGCTCTGACCGAGCCGCTCTCAATATCGCAAGTTATTTCCCCATACTCAATTAAGTTCTTTTCTTTTTTTCATACCTTCACCTGTATGTGAAACATTATGGTGTTATACTGTGTAAATTCCTCGTGATGTCAGTCAGCCTTTATCCATGGATTGAATTGCCCATGACAGTGTTTGCACTGTGTACACAAAACTGTTTATGCTACATTGTGACTCCCAAGTGTAATATACACATGTGGTGTCTGGGTACGTCACACATATACCAGTGGAAGGCTTCATCAACTCAGTACGAAATTTCATGGATGCTAATGGTAGATTGGATATCGTTTCGACTGATTACAAGAGATAACCGGTATTTTAAAAAATATTCAACATAATGTTATTAATAGGATAGTAGGATATTTTAAAACATTCAATCAGTACTATGTTGTATCAACTTTATGATAATGGGCTTGCCCATGTAAACGGGCAAAGTAGCTGCACACAGAGTTTGCCCACGGGAAATAAGTATATAACTCTTTTCTTTCTCTTTCCTGCTAGAATATCATTTACAAACGTGTGCTTAGATTAGACTTCAAACCACGCTCATTTGCTATTAAAGATGAAGCTCATTTGATTGATATACATGTGTTGTTGTTCTGTCAAACTGAACGAGCCTCTCTCAATATTGCAAGTTATGAAGTCTCTAGTTTTTTTTTTCTTATCATTTGATTAACTCACGTCGAGATTAATTTCCTTTTCTGATGTGTACTTACAAGAGATAACCGGTATTCAAAATTTGTAACATGATCCTATCATCAGGATAGTAGGATATTTTAAAACATTCAATCAGTATCATGTTACGTTGTAACTGGTGTGTGTTTTGGCACAGATTTTTGCCTACTGTTCATGATCAAAGTCAGCGCTTAAACATTCACAACAAAAAGCAATTACCTGCATATACACAGAGTTTGCCCATGAAAACGGGCAAGGCAGCTGCACACAGAGTTTGCCCACGGAAAACAAGTATGTAACTCCTTTTTTTTTTCTTTTCCTGTTTGGATATCATTTTCAGGTGTGTGCTTAGACTCGAGTTCAAACTACGCTCTGACCGAGCCGCTCTCAATATCGCAAGTTATTTCCCCATACTCAATTCAGTTCTTTTCTTTTTTTCATACCTTCACCTGTATGTGAAACATTATGGTGTTATACTGTGTAAATTCCTCGTGATGTCAGTCAGCCTTTCTCCATGGATTGAATTGCTCATGACTGTGTTTGCACTGTGTACACAAAACTGTTTATGCTACATTGTGACACCCAAGGTAGTGTAATACACATGTGGTGACTGTGTACGTCACACATACTGGTGGAACGCTTCATCACCTCAGTACGTAATTTCATGGATGTTAATGGTAGATTGGTTATTGTTTCTACTAATTACAAGAGATAACCGGTACTTGAAAAAAAAAGAAAAAAAAAGAATTGTAATATGATGCTATTATGCTAAGATAAAGCTTATTTTGATTAATATTCCTGTGTTGCTGTTCATTCAAACTGAATTCAAACATACATATCAATGCATACCCTCACCTCAGTACGAAATTTCATGGATGCTGATAGTAGATTAGACATTGGACATTGTTTTTCCTTTAATACAAGAAATAACCGGTATTTTAAAATTTGTAATATGATGGTATTGATAGGAAAATAGGATATATAAAACATTCAATCAGTATTATGTTACGTTGTAACTTGTATGTGTGTTGGCGCAGATTTTGCCTACTTTTCATGGGCAAAGTCAGCGCTAATACATTCCAAACACAAAGCAGTTGTCAGCATATGATAAAGAGTTTGCCTACGAAAACGGGCAGGTCAGCTGCACACAGAGTTTGTCCACGGAAAATAAGACTTAGTAGGTAATTCTTTTTTCCCATTCTCCCTGTTAGAATATCATTTTCAGGTGTGTGCTTAGACTCGAGCTCAAACCACGCTCACTTGCTAAGATGAACCTCATTTGATTCATACACTTGCGTTGTTGTTCTTCACTCAACTGAACGAACCACCCTTAATACCACAAGTTATGAAGCCCTTTAATGTTTTTATTTTTTTTTATTCCTTCATCTGTATGTGAAATAGTATGATGGTAGAGAGTTGAGTAATGAATTTAAACACAAACTATAAATAATATAAAAGTGTTTAATTGATTTATCGTCTGTTGGGAGTGGGTGGGGCGTTGGGTTGTATTGAACACTATGAGTTTTGTGACAGCTTAGCTTCCTTGTCGTTCTCAACGGGCGATATTAAAGGGTCATTGTTTTACTCATTTGTATAGTATTTGTTTATGCAGGAATAATGTACATTCTTTATGATTTACCGTCTGTAACTTCCCTTTGGATTGAAAAAACACATGCCTTAATGTCTGTGTTATATTGGGTCAATTCTTTATAATGCCAGTCTGAAATTTCTTCTTGAATTGTATCACCCATGACCGCGTTTTACTGTACACAAAGCTGTTTACGCTTATATAGTGACACCAAAGTGTAATTCACAGGTGATGACTGTAAATATCATACATACCAGTGCATTTTTTTAACTCAGTATGAAATTTCACAGACGCTCATGGTAAATTGGACATTGTCTGTCCTTATCACTAGAGGTAAGCGGGAGTCAAAATTTCGTAACATGACGTTTTATAACAGGATAGTAGGATGATTTAAAACATACGTGTTTATACGGTGTACACAAAGCTGCATATTATGGTACTTGTGACATCTAGGTGTAATACATAGGTAATGATTGTGTTCTATTGTTTCATTAATGCAGTCCGAAGCGTGGCGCCTCCCTGTCACGTGGTTGTTTGTTGGCGCCTTTATTGAGGTACTGCTTGGCGGTCTCCTGCCTCATCGGCGGGGCGTGGCAGAGGGCACCATGCTGGTGGTTACTGACCTACGTTTCCCTATACAATTAACTCACTTTTTTTGCAACTGATTGACAAATTGCCCTACATCGACGTAAATAAGCACTGAATTGATCAGTGTTTTAGTACTAGCCATGATAAAAATCATGGGCGTACATACTCGAGCAGGATTTGAACCTACGACCTCCTGATCACCTCCTGATCACGGTGATCAGGAGGTCGTAGGTTCAAATCCTGCTCGAGTATGTACGCCCATGATTTTTTATCATGGCTAGTACTAAAACACTGATCAATTCAGTGCTTATTTACGTCGATGTAGGGCAATTTGTCAATCAGTTGCAATGAAAACATCTCGACGGAAGAAAATCATGAATTTGAATAACAAAGCAGTACCCGCTGCATGCTATAAGGATTAGAACCAACACTTGCTTTCGGGCGAAAGCTCGGTGGTCTAGTGGAGATGACGCCTGTTCGGTGATCAGGAGGTCGTAGGTTCAAATCCTGCTCGAGTATGTACGCCCATGATTTTTTATCATGGCTAGTACTAAAACACTGATCAATTCAGTGCTTATTTACGTCGATGTAGGGCAATTTGTCAATCAGTTGCAATGAAAACATCTCGACGGAAGAAAATCATGAATGAGAATAACTCACTTTTTCTCATTCCTTCATCTGCGCGTTTATACTGTGTACACAAAGCTGAATATGCTATATTTGTGACACCCAAGTGTAATACACAGGTGATGATTGCGTTCTATTGTTTCATTGTATATTGCAGTCCGAAGCATGGCGCCTCCCCGTCACGTGGTTGTTTGTTGGCGCCTTCATTGAGGTACTGCTTGGCGATCCCTTGCCTCATCGGCGGGGCGTGGCAGGGGGCGCCATGCTGGTGGTTATTGACCGTTCGCGCTGTGACCATACAATGGTGGGCATTCACCCATTCGCATTCAACCAGTGTTGTATCTATGTCATCCCATGTACATAACTTTGTGAATGTAAATCATTCAATTCAAGATGTCTGCATCTGGTATAGGAGAGGTGTTTTATTTTTTCCCTCTTTTTTTTTCTATCACTCTCTGAAAATGGTTAATGTAATACTCATAAATGTCAAGGGACATTTTACCTAGTTTATTTTTTTCTTTTTCCTTCTGTATTCTGATTTCTTAACTGGTGTATTCTAATTCCTATTATATAGTAGAGCAAGGCTGAAGACGCTCTTAGATAATTGTTAAAACGTTATTCTGTAATATATGTGGTATCTCGTGTATGGGATTAATGTTACATTGACTCTGTTTGTTCTTTTTCTTCTTCTTTTTTCCCCTTCCTAAGTTAATTTCATGTCAGTTGACATTGGTTTCTTTGACTTTGTGTACGTATTTTTTGAGGGTCCCATACCCTACAAGCTTTGCTTTTTAAGTGGGACCCTCCATTTCCATTCTAATCTTTGTATTAGGTATATACCTTAGAAACGAAATTCTGTTGTTACTCGTGACCACTTGTACGTTTTCTTTGATATTGTTATAAATTTGTTCTGTAAATGTATTGTATATATTTTTTCTGTTTATTCAATGGAAATGGAAATAAAATTGAATTGAATTGAATTGAATTGAATTGAATTGAATTGAATTGAATACCTTTTGCTTGTCCCGCACAAGCAATTGCTTGCGTTTTCAACAAAAGGGACGTCATGCCGCGCCTGTGCGAACAGGCGGGTGTGACAGCATGCATTTGTGTTCGGAAACATTTTCTGTCCTGACATAGCAAAGGAGCTATGAAATGACACTCATAAATGCACACACAGACACACACATCCATCTACTAGTACTAGGTGTTACAAAATACTTTTCCTACTTTTGATCATTAATAGTTCAATAACTGTTCATCCGATAAAACTGTCATTGATATGAGTAATAGCTGACTAATGTAAAATTTAGTTGGAAGTGATTTGAATATGAGAGGATGAATCATGATTAATTTTAAAGTTAAGTTCCAGATTTTGGTCAAATTTGAACCCTCTGTACAAAATTGAACTTTACACTAGAACCAATCATGACAGTTATGTGAGTGTGTGCTTACAATGACCCTGAACAATGAACATGATTATCTCCTGTTCAGAGCTCTGCTGACTATAGGGTTCTGGGCTCTTGCTCCAAGCCACATCAATGCTTTATCTATAATTCATGATGGATTGCCCTGGGCACTGCTAGTCTGAATTCATGGTAAAGGGTAAAATGCATGCACATGACAAAAATAAGCACATGTTTCCATGTGCTTGCATACACTGCATTTGGGATGAATAAAGACTATCTGTGACAGTGGAATTGAGTATATGAATATAAGAACGACCCAAGTCCATGGAAGACCATTTCGAGTAAACTTAAAAAAGCTTCATATTTTTTTTATTTTTCCAAAAATGTTCTACTTAACTGTGATGGGAAGGCAACATTGTATATACAAATTAGAACATACATTATTATGACAATTCAAATTTACATTAATTGTGGAGAGGCCATTTTGTGTGATGGACTTGGGTCGTTCTTTGAATCATATGGACTTGGGTCGTTCTTTGATTCATATACATGATATTCTGCTATAGAGATAAGAGAAGGATGATAGAGGGCGCTATAATATGAATGTAAGAATCAATGTCAGTACTATCTGATATATAGTTTTTGAACTATCAAGGATCAAAAGTGGGAAATGTTTTTTGTAACACCTAGTATATACACACATCTATATACACACAGTCAGACATCCTACCTGTTTTTCATCACATTTTGCGTGCTAACCACTGGACATTCCCGTTGTTGAAACGAAAAAAATTTCTTACACTTCTTATTTGCAATTTCGTGTAGATTTATACCACTTTTACACAAGTTTGGTCTTTCTCTTATAAATATGAAAATGATACTTAAAAGGAAACGTCCAAGTTAAGAAAAAGCGAAAGCTCGTTTTACAGAGCTTGGAAAATTGCAAGCAATTGCTAGCAAGAACAAGCAAAAGCTATGTTTTATGAATATGTTTTTAAAGGGGATGGCTAGTAACTGATCAGTGGGAATCAGTGGGAATGCTGGAGGATAATTGTTCCAATCCTGGTGGGATTCATTTAAGAGTACATTATGTATCTACTGTTGTGTGAAAATTATTTGCTTCGATATTCAAGTAATGTGCAGTATAATGTTTCCAGGTTAGCGTGCCTGGACAGTGACGGGGCATTAATCTGCACATTACTTGAATATGAGACCGTTCTGATGCAAATAATTTTCACACAACTGTAGATATATAATGTACTCTTGAATGAATCCCACAAGGATTGGAACAATCATCCCTCAGCATTCCCACTGATTCCCACTGATCGGTTACTAGCCACCCCCTTTAAGCTTGGTCTCTAAGCAATTGCTTGTGCTTGCTACCCAGCAAACATTTGGACGTTTTCTGAACGTTCTTGAAAAGTTCCAAGTTCGTTGTTTGGACGTTTTGTCAAAACGTTTTCAGAACGCTTTTTGTGGAAGGTTTTCGACGTATTTAAAGCGTTTCGAATGGACGTTATGAAAACGTGTTGTTTTTTTTAAACCAATAAAAAACCATGCGGAATTTTTAAGGACCTGCAGAAAACCCTTTGAAAGTTATAGACGTCAGTAAAACCTTTTAAGAATATTCAAAACGTTCTGTGGACGTTCTGGACGTAGACGTTCTAGAACGTTCCAAAAAAAAAAGTCTTAAGAACGTCTAAATAGTCTTATGACCTGTTCCAAACCGTTTAGAGAACCTTTCATATCTGTCAAGAACGTCCAGAAAATATTTCAAGAACGTCTAATGATTATTTTTTATTGGGTAGTTAGATCCCACTTATATAGTTATGAGATTATACAGGAACAATCTGGGATTAATGTACCCTAATCCTAATCCTATATAATCCTATCCTAACCTGTTCCTAATGTCCTACCACCTATAACTATACTTCATCCTATTCCCAATTGATGAATCTGTATCAAATTCTTTTATATACCAGCAAAATGTTGTAATGCATGGAGACATGGTTACTAAAATGAGATCACACACATCTTAATTAGGCCTATTAACATATGAAAATACCTCTTCATAACACAATTTGAAATTGTGAATAACTGAACAATAACGTAGGTAAGTTTATTTCTAACACAGAAAGTTTTAACCCAGCATAAATCTTTAGATTTCAATGTCTTTTTTCTATTTGCACTAGTTTTCAAATCTTATATTTTCTTATCTAAATATTCATGAATAGGCATGAATATCAATGATCAAGAAACCAATGACGAACACGTAGCGGACTGAATAACAACGTTTTGTGGACGTTTGTAAAGGACGAAGACGTAGCAGACATAATAAATACGTTTTGTAACGTCCATTGACGTTTTTGGAAAGTTCTCCCAAAAACCTGTGCTTTGCGGTAAATGCTAAGTCCCAACTTTGACGTTGTATATGTACGTTTTAAAAACGTCCATTTTATACGAAGACGTATGGAACCTAAAAAAACAAAAAACAAAACAAAACAAAAACCTTTAGGAAACGTTCTGAAAACGCTATGTTTTTGCTTGGTAGCAAAAGCTTCTGCTCGCAAGCAATTGCTTGTCTCTATGCGTACGGATTCAAGTAAAAGACAAGCACAAGCAATATTGCTAGCGTTTATGCATCCGGCCCATTAACTTATGTTCGAAATAAGATTTTAGGAAATTCACCAAATTTGGAATATGGGTGAAATAGTGTATCCCATAAATGGGTGTATCTGGCAAATGGAAATATGGTGATGGGGGGGGGGGGGGGGGGTGGGGAGACGCAACGTGACCCCGACTTCATCGGTTACTTTAGTAAGCAAAATATTGCCAGGCACTGGACACAATGACCTACCTACAGGCCTTATAGATGCTGCAACAAGCGATAATGACGAATATTACAGATTTTTTATGATGTTGTCATGGAACGTGCATGCCGTTGTGTAGATTTTTCTTTAACAACGATGTCATCTTGTGTACTTCCCTTCTTTTTTTTTTGTCCTTGTCGTTCATTTTGTTTTTTGACAAGAAAGTTAATAAATCATTATTCTCGAAAACGAGTCGACTGGTATCATTTTTGCACTCCCGATTTGCTAGGGCTCATTTACTTTAGGTTATTGTGTGGTAGTAGGTGTAATCTCTTTTGGTAGTAAACAGAGCCTTCAAGGCTGTGGGTAGTAAGGATGTATGCTGCCCTCTACGGCATCTTCTGCCTATACTGACAAAGCATGTGATTTCAAAGCTCCCTGACATGTATTCGCATCATATTCCCCAGTTGCTGAAAATATGATTAACCCGTTTCATACGGGAACCTGGTGGCTTGTGTATTAAGTCCATGGAGATTCAGAATTCAGTATGGAACGGGTAAAAATGGATACATGATTACATGAGAATGATAATTTAAGGAATATCTGTGCAGGTCTACGCATTGACTTAAATTTGCAGAATATCGCAGAGCGATTTTACAACTGTCAATGACGTAATTCGAATCTTTAAAATTCTAAATGCGATTAAGATTGCTGCCCTTTTCTGTCGATGTCCGGTCTGGAGTCACTGGGTTTAATTACATCAGACTATGCTTACCCAGACGGAAATATTGTTTTAAAGTAACATACGAAGTGAACAGTGATTTATGGATATTCCGTAATTTTTATATATGAAGAGCTTTCTTCCAAAAGGCGCTAAATCCACAATTTTTCAATGGATTTAGCGCCTTTTGGAAGCAAGCTCTTCTATATGCTTTGTGATTATGATTCCTCAAAACTGGTTTTGATAAACCCCCGTAAACCACACATTTTACGTGTGGACAATTTGAAGAGGATTGGGCAGTTTTGTTCAGACGCTAATGTTGTCATGGGATCTTCCTTAATTGTTGCTATTTTTTTTTCTAACCATTTACGTATATTCATGACGTCGATAAAATTCGCCAGAACGATATTTATGTGCTTCACAATTTGGTTCATGATATTGGGTATTCAGTACAGCGAGATTCAGAGAACAGCCTCATGTCCCTGTTTTTATGAGAAGATTGTAATTTGTATAATGATATTATTCAATATAATGCGCAATAATCTCAATCTTCAATACCGGCAACGAAAAGCTGCATGGCTTAAAGGGGATGGCTAGTAACTGATCAGTGGGAATCAGTGGGAATGCTGGAGGATGATTGTTCCAATCCTTGTGGGATTCATTTAAGAGTACATTATATATCTATTGTTGTGTGAAAATTATTTGCTTCAGAATGGTCTCATATTCAAGTAATGTGCGGTTTTGTAATGTTTCTAGGTTAGCGTGCCTGGTCAGTGACGGGGCATTAATCCGCACATTACTTGAATATGAGACCGTTCTGAAGCAAATAATTTTCACACAACAGTAGATAATGTTCTCTTAAATGAATCCCACAAGGATTGGAGCAATCATCCCTCAACATTCCCACTGATTCCCACTGATCAGTTACTAGCCATCTCCTTGAAGTATTAACGATGATTCGCCGGTAACAATCTTCAAAAGAAAGATTTAAACACACACATACACACACACACACACACCCCACATTCAAGAATTTCGTAAAAGGGACACACACATACACACACACACACACACACACACACACACACACACACACACACACTCAACCGTGAAGGGAGACGTCTGCACATCCTTTTTTTTTTCTTATTCCATATAATCTGGTGACATTTAAGTGTTGATCTTTGTTTTACAGAAGTAGGTTGAAGTTTTCCAATAGTGTTTATGAAGGAGGAAATATCAACTTAAGGGGGTTTGTGAGGCACAGTGAAATCACTACACAATCAACCATGACATGTGGACACAAATTAATAAGTAAACATACAATCTCACAACACAATATCCACCTTTAACATTACGTTTAAAACCAATATTTATACTCTATACCACCCATATTAGTTGTGATATTGAGCATCGATTTTTTGACTATTATAAACAAATTCAGGCAATAAACAACAACAACAACAACAACAACAGCAACAACAAACACCCCCCAAGGAAAAAAAAACCCAAACACAAAATCTTTACTTTGTGTATTACACATCCAACAATTTTGTAAAAGGGATTTTTGTTGAGGACATTCCTGTAAGGTCATAAAGTTTTCGCACTCTCGGACTTTAAATTGCTGATTAATTCACATGTCGCCGACGCAATATCGCTGCTAAAATATGAACTACTTCTGACGGTGACTATGAAAAAGAGTGGACCTAGCGTTTTAGTTCACAAAGTGTTTTCACGCACAGTGAAGGCGGGTGTCTCATTTCATCTCTAGATCACTGTTAGAGGCAGAAGAAAGAAAATTCAGCACTGGAAGCGAAACATCGCAAAGTGCGCTTCTGACAAAGGATGAAGTAAGTCTGCCACAACATGTTATGCTCTGTCTAAATCACTTTAGATTCCTTAGATTGAGAAAAAAAAAATCCAAAATTAGATTGAAAATTTCAATGTAATAGATTTACAAGTCAGTTATTTTTTCAGTCTAATTTTGGATTTGTCCCTAACCACAATCTTATAGATTGATTTCCAATCTAAGGAATTTAGAAAGTATGTAAGTGTGCACCAATATGAAAACCGGGAAATGTATAAAATAAGGAGAAACTATAACTAAATCCAAACTTTCTTTCATTCTCGGATCACTGAATCTTCCGAATAACCAACCCTTTGGAATAAACGCCACTAAATTTGATATTCAGACTATAAACGAACTGTGTTTCATTTTCGGACTTATCAATTATGTATAGGTATAAAGGGAATTTCTGTATTTCGCCCCTCCGATTGCGTAAGGCAATACAAGGGAATGTCTTTAGAAATAAAAATCTATTTTGTTCAAGTGAGTTTTGTCCGGGCCTGTGTAATAATTATGATGTTCTTCAATACCATGTCCACACTTTAAAAAAAGTCAGTATAAGAATCTTTTATGGCTTTAAGTGACATTTGTATGACATTGTTATAATTTATGTTTCTTTTTTTTTTTAATGCGTTTTCAGAGCTATGAAGCCACTTTGGCCAGCCTTGCTTTTGCCATTGAGTAAGTATTCATCAAAGAGAACTTGGCAATTCTATCGACACAGTTTACAAATAGTCCATTAGGGAGATAACATTTCAGGCATAAGCTTCATCCCAATAATAAAATAAATCCTCTAACGTTTATATTGGACTGACAGGCTCCGCAGAATCGTTATCGTAGCTAGCATTGCTCTCACTATCATTTACAGGAGTGTGCATGTCCCTTGAAAACTCATTTATAGCAACATTGTCGATGAGAATCGTAATTTACTTGATGATAACCAGGAATTCTTGTTGTATACAGAAATTGCCTTCAACTTTCTGATTTGAAACATGAACAAATCGTCTAACGATCAAACTACAGAACTTTTGTTATTTATTTATTTTGTTTATTTATTTATTCATTTATTTATTTAGATTTCATTTGTTAATGCATCGGAGGATTACTATGGCTTATTTGTATGCCATGATGAGTATTTTGCACTTTGTTAATTATTAAATCCTTAAGTGCAATCCTGTTATTCTGATGTTATTCTGTAGTGTTATATGACATGACTGCGTAAGTTTAAAACAAACAAACAAACAAACAAACAAACAAACAAACAAAATAAAGACGTAAAATTTGTTTCGATGAACCTGTAACACGTTTTGCTAGTAGCTAATGCGAAAATATGGAATTCTATTTCGGTATTTCATCAAAATAACAGAGTCTATTGATAGATACTATCACAATTGATACACAAACAACATTCATTTAACATGATAGCCTAACTCTACAATGCCAACATAAATAGCCTCGCTGTTTTATAGATGTGTCCAGGTGTGAAATATACATTACATGGTTTACCACAAAACAAAATGGAATGTTTAAATGACCTATTAGCGTGCAGATTTAGGATAAATTATGTACTTTTTGTCATGTTCAAGGAACGTCTTTGTAAAAAAGAAATGAGCGCTGGCAAATATTCATTGAATTAATCTGTTGATTTTGTATGTTATGATGATAGTTTATTTTGTTTTCGACCCTATTTTAAAGTGTTTGTTATCAATTTGTTTTGTTTTTTCATGATTTGAATCTAATAAGACACGGATCCACTCAAAGTATACATTCTAGTAGTGGAAACTGACTTTGAATTTGCTCCTTTCACACTTAAACACACAGTGGCGTACCGTGGGTCAAGACATGGGGGAGGGGGCACCTCGTGGAAAAGTATCAGGAGAATGGCATAACGATTAAATGCGAGCGAGCGAAGGGAGCGAGCTTGAAAATTTTGACATTTTACAGTCCCAAAACTGCCGTTTGTAGCTATATCTTTTCGCTTTGAAAATTAAGGAGGGGGTGGCACACCGGGCACAACTGCTGGCAATTACTGGCAGCAACATCAAGAGAAAGGCATAACGTTTAAATGCGAGCGAGCGAGGCGAGCGAGCTTGAAAATTTTGACATTTTTCACTCCCCAAACTGTGGTTTGTAGCGATATTTTTTTCGCTTTGGAATTTAAGGGGAGGGGGCGTGCACCGGGCACAACTGCTGGCAATTACTGGCAGCAACATCAGGAGAATGGCATAACGTTTAAATGAGCTTGAAAATTTTGACATTTTACAGTCCAAAAACTGCCGTTTCTAGCTACATTTTTTTGCTGTGAAAATTAAGGAAGGGGGGGGGGGGGCGGTGCGCCCCCTGGATCCGCCACTGGTAGTCAAGGATGTCGCTTTGTGTTCATAATTGGGGGAGGTATGACCAGCGAAGGGGCGTCGAAGTGACCAAGCGGGGGGAAAGAAGTCCAAAATCTGCACTTTAGAGCATCCCCCAATTGTTTGTATTTGTGTGTGTGTGTTTTACATGGAAAAGTTAGGAATAACCCAGTTCAAGTCTTGTTATTGGCAATGCAAGGCATTTTAATATAGACTAGTATGTAAAGCAACACTGCAAAATCAACTAGATCTGTCGTCTTTGGGACACGATACATGGTATAATTTTGAAATTGATAGGCAGAGGACTTCTAAGCTAACCTCTACACAACATTTGAGGGGAAAGAAGAAAAAGAAGAAAAAAAAAACTACACAAAGAATCAGTACAGATACAGAAGGTGATCCGAGAGGATACTCGGATCACCTAATGATCTAGCTGTGATATAACGAAGCGTAAGGTACAAAGGTGTACATTCTACATCACATTGCGCAACATTGTTACAGCGACTCTTTTTGCCGTTGGGATGTTCTGAGTACACTGCGCACATCCTGCTTCTATTCAGAATGCCAACCAGGAATCGCGCTGAATCACAATCTTTTGTCGGCTCCGGGCTTTTTGAACAATGTTTCCCACTACATACCTCTTTAAATATGGTTAAAAGAAATCTTAGAAAAATATCTTACTTCTTTATCACCCTTTCATGTCGATTTCAAAAGCAGTTTACTAACCCTTGAGTTACCCTTTTTTCCTTTTTTTTTTAACCAGCGGATGGGGGGGGGGGGGGGGGGGCACGTGCCCCCCCCCCCCCATGCCCCCCATAGTTACGGCACTGTAACCACATCAGGCCGAACACTTCTGCAGGTGTTAGGCCTTTGGAAAACGCTTTCGATCTGGCAGTTCTAAGTACCCAACGATATCCCAGCGTTTTATTGATATAACAAGTCCCGTTGGCTTGAAGTTGATTGTGTGTACAGCACGGATCAATCATATCAATATCAACGCTTATACAGTGTAACCATGAGTATTCGGTACCATAAGCCTGAACTTATTTCTACACAATATCCATAGGGAAATCTGTTTCAGACATGGTGTTACAACAGCATCAGGAGATACAACCTTATATACAATATTGAGCAGGAAAAACTATTTTGAGGAGATGGGCTACTGATAGTGTGATTGACCCCCTAAACAGCAGAACTAATGATTTTGATATTATTGAATTCAGGGCTCTTTGTAACAGTTCGTCTTTCGAATAGTTTGTTAGCTATTAACAAATATTGTTTAATAGAATTAGCTCCGGACGACCACGCGTCCGGCAAAATCTGAACGCATGATGGGTAAAAAGGTTGAATTTCATAAATTTGCGGCCCCATTTTATAAAACGAATGATTCATAGGCCTACTTCGTGGATTGGTTAGAATTGGACGCTCTCGTTTAACTTTGGAAACAGTCTAAAACCCCAACGTTAAACTCATGCATCCAATTCTCACTGATACACTAGGCCCTGCAGTGCATCATATTTTGTTTACTGAGAGACACTAATTCTCTTTTAATAATGATTATAGTTCATGGCAAATTGCAAGAGTATTAGAATCTGATTTTTCTCTCCTATATTGAAGATGCTACATACGAATCTGCTTATTGCCAATTTTTTATGAATACGACTTTGGCCATGGAAAGCGATAGCTTCTTTAAAAACAAAAATAGCACATATTCTAGATAATATGTATGTAGCTTAAAGGGACTGTAAAGTACTGGTTGAGGTGAGGATTCAGGTTTATAACATTCCTAAGTGAGATACTGAGAAACCTCTTATGAAATATGAAAGAGCATGTAATTTTAAGAAGGATTCAACGTTTGTTTGATGAAAATTGATTTTCAAATGGCTGAGATATCCAAAAAAGTGATAATAATAAAAGGCGACAGGCCACGCCTTTTATTAGGATCTCTTTGTTTCACCTTGGTTTTGGATATCTCAGCCATTCCAAAACACATTTTCATCAAATAAACTTTTGATACCCCTAGAATTGCATGCTCTTTGACATCTTATAGAGTGGTTTCTGAATATCTCGCAAAACGTTAAAAGCTAAATCCTCACCTCAACCAGAACTGTACACCCCCTTTAACAAAAACCTAAATCATGAACTTCATAAAAAATGAATGACTATAGTGTCCTCAGCTTGAGTATAAAAATAATCATAGAAATCATGAGTATTGAATTGTCACAAAAGTGTCGCTGTCATGTCTCTGGCAGCTTTTAAAAGCTTTTTAAAGAGGAAGAGGCTGAGACGAAAATTTAGAGAATCTTTTATTTTATTTTTTATTTACAGATGAATATGGTATCTATTTGTACCATCTTATCTTTTTTTAATGAATGTTTTCAGGCGGGAACATTAGTAACAAACCATCCTATTTTAAAGTTGACATAAATGAGTAGATTAAGATTGAAAACGAAATGTTAAATTCAATTAAAGTGGAATGTGATATAGTGCTTCATATTGCATATACATTTTAAACACTTCAAGCTGTCTGAGCGCAGAATTCTCCGATTTCGATAACTCTGACTGTTCTCTTGAATTCATAAAATTTACAGATGAATATGGTATCTATTTGTACCATCTTATCTTTTTTTAATGAATGTTTTCAGGCGGGAACATTAGTAACAAACCATCCTATTTTAAAGTTGACATAAATGAGTAGATTAAGATTGAAAACGAAATGTTAAATTCAATTAAAGTGGAATGTGATATAGTGCTTCATATTGCATATACATTTTAAACACTTCAAGCTGTCTGAGCGCAGAATTCTCCGATTTCGATAACTCTGACTGTTCTCTTGATTTCATAAAATTTTTAACGTCTACTGAGTAATGCTATATGGGATGTAGTGTGTTCCAATTCATTAGACATTTACTTTGTTTGTTCGGTTAATGAATTGTAATTGCTCAAACTGGAGTTTGGGCTAACTACGCTCTGTCAGAGGGAACTTATCAAAGCCACCAAGGATGGATGCGACCAGCTCCAGCGAGACATGGCGGCTGTGATGACGTCATAAAAGATGGACGACAAGTTGCGCAATTGCTGAAGCACGAGATCGACAGAAGCAGGGCCTACATGACGCCTGAAGGACTTATCCCCGTCGTCATACTAGTATGCAAGGTTCCAGGTAAAGCCGCCGGTGATGGAGAATGCACGTCATGAAACCGAAACCCAAGAGTCATCCAGCCCACGAGTCATATGGCCCACGAGTTCGACGCTCTAAGCCAACATGCCCACGAGACCGACGCACTAAGCTCCGTGTTGCTTCTGTCGAACTCTTGGCTGTTCGACACCTATACAGTGCCGAACTCATAGGCTGTATGACTCGTGAGCTGTATGACTCATGGACCTGTTTTCAGTGTCGAACTCGTGGTCTGTATGACTTATGGGTGTCGGTCTCATGGGATGACCCAGTGATGGAACCCATTGACCGAGGGAAGGGAGTGGGAAGGCCGGGGAGGGCGTGGAAGGAGAGAGAGGAGTCATGGCACTTGGTCTAGATTTGTTTCAAGTTTGTTACAGCCGATACTGAGAAACAGAGTTTTGATTTCCCAACGGCTTGTGAGAATGCTGAGAGAAGTAAAGTTATGAATTTTCATGAGAGCACACTTTAATCACTGCGTCTCCAGGAACTATATGTGACCATGTAATGGCAGAAAAACGTGTAAATATAAAGTGACAAAAACACATCGACCACTGATGACAGAACTTATAACCTTACAAAGCCATTCACCAGGTCGCGCCTTCTTGCAACAAAGGATCTGGATGGGTGTGACAAGGAGTCATGAACTGAATTAGAAACCAACCGTCTTGGACTGGGATAGACAATTGCAGATGAATTGTGACAAATTCTCCTAGAATATACACACATGTATTTGTAAGATCGCAACTGCTGATCTATACATGCATCTTAACAAACAGATCTTTTACGCACGTAGTGCATCTTCACCCATCTGATTTGATACATTAAAAAAACCTATAGGTATTAATTCTTTTTCAGTTAAAGGAATGGTCTAGTTAAGGAGATAAAGTCATGAGAAAATTGATATAATATATTTAGATAGAGAGAGAGAGAGAGAGAGAGAGAGAGCATGCATGCATGCACCATGCACATTTCTTTCCATTCATTATTATAATTATCTTCATCACTTTGCCTATAAAAGTATAATAACATAATTATGACTAGATAACATAACACGTCCTTATACAAAATATTCTGCTCAGCTAGTGTTGATTTCTGATTGATAAGTGAAGCCAATGATGGCTTCCCCTGAACCAATCAGGATGGACGATAGCTAAAACGTAGATTTAGGCCTAGGTCCTTTTGCAAGAAATGTATTTGGATTCAGACCCTTTTGAAATTTAGCTCTTTATAAATTGTAATTACATCAACTTTATATGTGCATAAAGCTTCTATGTTTATGTATATTTATCAATGATTATGTAAGATGATACACACACGTATATAGGGATATATACAAACATATTACTATACTTATATATTATATCCTCCATGTTATTTTCCTTAGACTGCTTTTCGTCGCCTTGCCCAGTCGATTTGGTATGCGTGGAGACAGTCTCAAGCTTTCAATGTAAGTGTCGTACCATACTTGTAGACATGCCAGTTTAACGTCAATGATGACGGTTGATGCGGCTTATGTTTTTCAGTGCTTTTACACCATTTTGGAATTGAAAAGTGATGTTGATTCACGGCATTAATTAATCATGAGTTTCATTATCAAAATCATCATTATCTTGAATATATTATTACTGTCATCATTGTCTACATTGCATCGGAACATAGTATGCATCCTTTTCTCGCAAGTTCACAATGCTAGATTGCAGAATTTATTCGAGAGCAGAGTTTAGTGGATAGTCAGTTTGTCTCTTTAATAAAATGAGTAGTGTGAGTACTTGGTCAAAATGCTGTATCAGTGCTATCACTTAAAACAAAATGCGACAAAATTTTCTCTAAAAGGGCGTGCCATGGGGAAAGGAGACTTTAAGACAAACGGGTCCAAGTGAGCTGCGTTAAATTTCCATTGATCAGAGATGATTTCAACTGTAATACAAAATTTGTATTTGCGAAAGGCATGATAACTATAGGAAGTTACATTGTTGAAAATGGGAGTAAAGTGAGATATCAAAATATCAAAGTGTATTCTTGTTGACTTTCATTCTGTTCATGCTTTGAACTTCACATGATTATTGAATCGGCCCAACGCGGAATACCTCATAAATCAATTGAAAACATAGAATAAAAATCCCTTGCAATTTGTCGTGGAGAAGTTCGTGTGATATGTTTCTGTTCATGATAATGATAATGGTTTATGGTGATATGGTTGTTGGACTTGTTTATATTTTTCCCTTCGTGACGGCGTTGTTATAGATATCCCTTTCTTTGAGTGAATTGCATGTAGGGATGACGTACCAGGTATACTAAACTCAACCATATGATAATTACAGAGCCTGCCAGCTATCGTGTATCTCACCGGTTCCAATGTGTGATTGCTCATTTAATTCCTAAAAGGCGTTCCACCTGAAAAAGGTATCGTTCACGGAGGGAAAGAGAGAGAGATGTCCGCGTTATTGGCGGCCATAGCAAACGAGAAGGTGCAGTGGTGGTGAAAAGCGGCGCCGCTGGTCAGGCTGGTTGGTTTCCTCTTCCCGCTTCACAGTGGGATTTGTTCCAAGCATCGGTCCTCTGTAGAGAACTGGGCTATCCAGGCGCCCTTGCTGCCCACGCTATGGTTACGCTGGGGATTCAGAACTCTACGTTTCGCACATCGGTTGGACTAGCACCGTTTCATTTCAGGTGCAATGGAGATGAATTAAGAATGGATGAGTGCACCCGAGTTTCATCTTTTGTCGAAGACTTCGGCATTCAGCTAAACTCTGATGACGTTGGTGGATGGTTTGCCTACGCCTCCTGCTGTCCAAGTAAGAATACAATAGTAGTTTTCTAAATTTGTTTTGATGGCACTTCTGCAGTGTACATTTGGAGACATAATTATGATCTACTATTCATTGATAAAATAAGAATGATAATGATATGGAAGATTTATGTAACGCTTTGAACAAACATATTTCAAAGCGCTTTACAATCAACATAAGAAAACAAACATACAAATCAACTACGGATAGGCCTATAAAAAGAAAAATCAACAATACATTATCAAAAGAAAAACTGTTCTTAAAATAAGTGGGTTTTCAATTTTTTTTTTTTTGAAAATGTCAATGGAGACGTTCAGTTCAGTTCATTTATTTTCATTCTCATTTTTTCTTTCAACAAAGCATAACACAGAATAGATTGGGAAATATAATTGTTATCTGAATTTGATTATTTAAATTATCATAAGCGTATCTCCTATACAATAGAATGTGCGTAACGAAAATTAACAAATAGAGATATACGTTGATATGGGATATCCCGTGGGTAGCCCATATTTCCTCCTGCCCTATTAAAGAGTACAATAATACTTTTTGGAATGTTTTTGGTCGTACTTCTATAATGCTCAAGATTCGTTGATATAACAGTTACGAGACATGCAGGCCTATTCAGCTGGCGCCGGAAAGAGCCAACTAAATGACTATCTTAGACAATTCGAAACCAGCGTTCGTACACCGCTCGTAGATCTTTCGTAAGGGTGGGATTTCACGGAGCACGCGAAGATTTGCGAAGGACGCGAATTACAAAATCCAACATTCGGAAAAGTTTTTCTCCGAATGTGTTCCGACAATGAAGCCGAAAACTATTGTTGCGCAATTTGTGCGAAGTTTCCACGACGTTTGTGCGAATGTCGTGTGTATCATTGCTAAAGTACAGCATGTTACGTACACGAAGAACACGCGACGGAAATGCGAACAACGAAAAATTTCCAATAATCATTGGAGAAAATGTACCCAAGGAGAGGTGAAAGTTGTCTTGAGTTGAATTTTTTTCTTTCCTCTATTTCTCCTTTCGTTTTCTCTCATTTCTCTATCGTGTGCTTGCCTATGACATTCTTTTTCCTGATACCTATCTCCACTAGTAAAACATTATTTTGATTTTTTTTTCAGTTCCTCCAACACATAATCTCTGTAGTTCAGATGAAATTTTACATACTTAAGATTAATTTTAAGTGTATTCTGCGATTTTTTTTTTGTATATCAAACATTTATTTCTCTTTGCTACTCTTTACTTTCTTTTGTTACTATAGTTGTTAATAATTCTTTGAAGCTTAGATGTATGCTACGATTTTTATCTGTAGAAAACGTATAAGTCATACATCCCCCAAACGTGAGCTAAACGTTCGCGAGAATGTCTCAAAAGGTACGTGAACAGTTTGCGATTACGTCGTAAAATGATCGGAAAAACTTCGCAGATTTTGCGTAACATACGCGAGACATTCTCCCAAGTTTCGGAGTCTGTGTGGGGTTTCAAGAACATTTTGCGAACATCGTGCGTGTCTTGCCAAGGTTTTGCGCCTCTGACGAGGCTTTAAAGACACTTTCGAGAACAAATCACGAGCAAATCACGACCAAGTGTGCGGAAAAGGTTCGCAAAAAATTTCAAACTTTTTTGAAATTCTCGCCGAAGGAAAAACCACATTCGCGAACAACTGACGACGCGTCCGAACCCTCACGTTCGTTTGGCGAACTTTTGCAGACTAAAATACGAATGCTGGATTTTGCCATTCGCGTCCTTCGCAAATCGTTCGCGTGCTCCGTGGAATCCCACCCTACGTTCGTGGCCTTGTTGATGGTCTTGTCCAAGATTTTAACATAGTACGAAACCCTCTCTTCGTAAGACGGCCATACGAAAGTCGTACGAAAGTCATACGAACATCGTAAGAACTACGCAAGATTTTGTACGGTCGAGAGACAATTCTGGAAGCCTTAAATTCTTACGATGAGTGTAAGAACGCCTTAAGTCGTTCACAGAGGGCTCTTACGTCTTTCGTAAGAATGTCTTACGAGCGGAGATTCGTACGGCATTTTTGCGAACAACTCGTCGAGTTTGTAAGGAGTTCATAAGCGACTCGAAAGGAGTAGGTACGCAATTTGTGCAATGGCAGCGTCTTTTCAACAACCCGACAAAATGTACAAAAAATCGTAAAATCTTCTTGCGAATACTTGACAGTACCATGAGTTGCACGTTCGACCATCTTAAGACAAAAAGAAATCGTAAGATTACCGTAAGTCTGACGAAAGAATAACTCAAGGCATTCTTACGAAAAAGTAGGGCCATTGTATAACTGAATAAATCATTCCGTTTATCAAATAGGTCTTAAGTTGTTCTAGCGAATTAAACAGCGTTCGTACGAAATTCGTAAGAAGGCCACAAGAATCTGTGCCCCATTTACGAATCTCTCCGAACTCCAGAATTCATACGAACACTGACATTCATACGAATACATCGTTCGTACGAACCTTTGTGACAGTAGCGTTCCATAAAATTCAGTAAGCAATATGAAAAGGAAAAAATACAGATTTCATTAGTTCAGTTCACTTCAATTTAATTTATTTCATATTTCCTCCTTCTCGATGAAACTACAAAATAACTGACAGTGATACAACTAGTAAGAATATAAGATATATACAACCATGTCTTTTGATTACCCCCTGACCAATTACCCCGTCCCCTTCCCCTGACCCTAACCCTGAGCCTGATCCTGAACCTAATCCTTACCCTAATAATGCTTCCTGATCGCTACATAATAATCAGAAACGAGGCTCTACAGGGTTGATAGTAAGATTCACAAGGATTTAATAATTAATGATGAAAGTAATCCATAGCCCCGTCTTTCAGGTCAATTGGTACATTGAAATACGATGCCCTTATTGTTACCCATGGTTGAAAGAAAAGCACACGCTCAAGTGAAAAAAGGACAGTCAATATTGAATCATTTCTTGGCAAGGTATTGTCTGTTCTTTATTTGATATCATCATTCTATTTTGCTGTAACAAACGATTAACTGATAAACGCAAAGCTCTAAGCATACCACAGGCTACACTGAATTCAGTGGCGTGGAGGGTGATGATGATGTTGTAATAACCACGACACCACGAGTATAAAAAAAAATACAGATAGTAAACACGTACAGCTTCCTTGTCTAATATCATCATTCCAAATAACAGACGCAACTGTTTGGCCATCGTCGCAGAGAGTAACATCATGGAGTCAGATTAACGTGTATTTCAGGGCATATTATTATTGCTACAAGGGCCAGGAAAAATGCAAAGGACCGTATGCAAGAACGTACAACCACCGGAAAGGCACATTTCACCGCACGAGGGCGATCATTGTAAGCAGGAATGGAACAACCTTTGCCTCCCCTGTGCAGAGAGAGAGAGAGAGAGAGAGAGAGAGAGAGAGAGAGAAAGAGGAAAAAAAGACGGAGGGTTGCCTTATATTTCGAAATTAAAGAGGTGGTATAGTTGTGGTTGAGATGTGACTTAACGTTTTCTAACTTTTTGTTAGATAATGAGAAACTTCTTGAAAGTTATTATGAAATAATAAAGAGCATATAAATCCAGGACAACTTCAAAGTTTATGTAATGAGACTCGGCTTTGAAATGGCTGATATATCCAAGAACAAATAGGTCCTGATAAAAGATGGGACCCATTTTCTCGGATTACTTTGCTCTCCTTCGTTTTTGACTATGTCAACCGTCTCTGAAACAATCTTTGATCAAATAAACTTTGAATAAAATATCATGCTCTTTAGTATTTCATAAAAGGGATTTTCTATAATCATGTAGCAACAAGCTAAAACCTGAATCCCATCTCCTCCGAAACTATGATATACCATCCCTTTATATTAGCGTTTAAATCTCTCATACTTTCCGTTAGTAAGGATGTTCATTGATTTCGGGGTATAATACACTTCAGGCACGTTATAGTCTTATTTTATTGTTTGCACTTAGAAAATATCTAGGCTCATCGGAATTGAAGTAGATTATCGAGTTTGCACGTGTGTGCGAAAAAATTGATATACCATCTTTTGAATGCTTGTGTATGTCTGTGCACTCTGCATGTCGATCTATCTTTCAGAAAGTATCATTTACGTATAGATAACAGATTCATTACTTCGTAGTTAACAGCAAGCGATGTGGGGAACATTTTTGTTTTTGTCAATCAATCAGAATAAAGTATTGTTTCGATAAGCGCTTTTGGCAAATCGTTGGAGGAGCAATCATGATTTGTATATTTGCTTATTATTTTTTTTATTGCTCTGCACACAGATGTCTGTATCAAAGATAATCGCATTGCTTATCCGTGTTACCTGTCGATTACTACTTACTTGTGGGGGTTGGGGGATCCATCCTACAAGCACCTCTTTTCAGCTTTCCTCCCCATTTTTAGCATTTTCGTATACTTAAGAGATTCTTTAAACCTATCCTTTATTATGTTTTGTGATGAAAGTTATGTATCCAATCTCTGTAAAATATTTATATGTTTCTGTTGGAAATGAAAAAGAAATGAATGAAAGAATGAATAAATTACAGTGCTATTATGTTATTGTGTTGTGCAGGAATCTTAATGTTAAACGAAAAGCTACTAACTGTAATAAACTAAAATCATAAATATGTGCATGTATCTATACATACATATGAAGAATTTGTTCGCAAAAACCGATAAGACCATAATTGCCAAATGGAGATATTTGCGATCAAAGGTCATGAAAAATAAAGAGAATAATAAGACAATTTTTGCTTCTTTTGACCATAACTTCAAAAATGTACCTTTATATGTAGTTACCAATATATCATTCAAAAGGTATTATTTTGTACTTTATGACAGAGACCGTACTTCAAAATCTTCAAAAATGGCCTTATCGGTTTTTGCGAACAAACTCTTCATATATAGACATTAACAAATCATATTCATCACAGTATACAATGATTGCGCAAGTTTGCATACATAAGGAGCTGTTTATATGAAATAATTTGTTTTTACACGTGCTCTAGTGTATGTTTGTATAGTAAAAAGAAATGTCGTTTTGATTTTTTTTTTCTTTTAACCGTTGTGTGAACGGTAGTTAGATGCAAAGAAGAATGTCAAGGTAAAAGGGATCGCTGTCTATTCACATGGACTGTGTAATGGCACCACATTTACACTGTCCTACTCAAGCAACTCGGCCAGAATTCTCCACACCCTGAAATCATCGTGTAGCCATGACAGTGCAAAGGTGTGAAATGATATATATATATAACTATATATATATATATATATATATATATATATATATATATATATCTAAAAAGGGATTAGTATTAGTATTAGTATTTTCCTCTGGTCTGAACATCTTAATCGCTCTCCCCTTTCTCACTCACAAACAATGATTGTCCGAGGCTAACAGCCAAACAAGCTTGATTTTTATGTAGATATACTTCTCCTTGTACAATCTCATTTCGCTTTCGACTAGTTGTCATTATAATTACTGTGTATATTTGTATAATCATTTATTTGTTTATTGTTGACAGGGTACGTACAATAATCAGTGTTACTATCCTTGATGTATAGCATTGATATATGAGAAGCATGAAACAAAGTGAATTTACTTATACAATATTTGCATATATTCACGTATACCATGATATACCCTAGATGGCGTTGGTTATAAGACAGGTATAAGTTTTTGTTCGGAAAGTTTCGATAGAAGGTTTTGCCGATCAGCTGTCGCATTGTTCTGTTTAGTTTTTAATGACGGGACGTGATGTTCTCTTGGTGGCAAAATTACACCTATATAATATAAACCTTTATCTATAAAGATAATACATAAAATATTCCTGTTACAAAAACCCATGTGGACAACTGAGCGATTCACAACGTAGAGCAATCTGGGAGAGTGTGAGAGCCAGGGCGAAAAAGAGAAATATAGGAGAAAAAGAAATGATATTCGCATGCCTGGGAATTTTTTTCTCCCGAATTATTTTCATTTTCATCAACAGGTCTTTGTGCTTCCTGATGGAAGTGAGATGGATTATTTGTTGTTCCACTTCCCTTACGTCTTTGATCTCCGGTTTCTCTTCATTTCTTTGAGACCCACCGAAAGTTGTGAGCATTTGACGTTTCTACCATTACGAGGTAATGAAGAAATATAAACCTGCAATATTGCTCTCAGGAGATCTTAAAGGTCGAGTTTACCTTTGGGAATAGTGATACAAAATTTTTTCAAGATATCACATTTGATACATACGTGTAGGTCTGGTGTATCACAAAACATCCTACTATATACAATTTTTGCAATAAAGCCTTAAATATGAGGAGATATCAGTGTTTTTTTTTAACAAGACACATTTTTATCATAGCTATTGTTCACGTTTTTTGTATTCAAGAACACTTAACATATTATAGTGATTATACGGACTCAAATTTTTACAGTGGTTGTTTCTAGCCCTAACTCACATTTTAGAACTCTTTTAAAGCACTAATGCCGGGTTTTTGTTTCATCTGCAAATGGTAAATTATGCCTTTAAACTCCGCTAAGGAGGTTGTTGATGTCATACAGAATTCAGGCTGTTTAAAATCACTTCTTCCTTATTCTGAGTCTTATAATCTTCTGTTGTTTAATTTCTCTAATGTCATTTGTGCCAAATACAGACCGAGGAGAATGTAATATATATGTATATATATATATATATATATATATATATACATATATATATATATATATATATATATATATGTATACTTATATGAAGAGTTTGTTTGCAAAAACCGATAAGTCCATATTTGCCAAATGGAGATATTTGCGATTAAAGGTCAAGAAAAATAAAGAGCATAATAAGAAAAATTTAGCTTCTTTTGACCACAACTTCAAGAATGTACCTTTATTTATGTAGTGACAAATGTATCATTTAAAAGGTATTATTTTGTACTTTATGACAGAGATCGTACTTCAACATCTTCAAAAATGGACTTATCGGTTTTTGCAAACAAACTATGACTATTTGCTATTACTATGACTTTGTCTGCATGCTTTGACGTGCAGGAACAAATAGACTAAATCAAATCAAATCCATCTAAGCATTTTAAAATGTTAGATATCGGAAAAAATCGTTAGAAAAAATCGTTAGAAAAAATGCTTTAGAAATGTATTCTTCTTTTTAGTTTCTCTTTACAGTCTGTTTAAAAGTCAGTGATAATGCAGGTATGTTCCCATCTAAAACACACACATTTACACACGCAGGCGCGCTCGCACTCACACGCACTCAAACACACAAATAATCGCTTAATCGTTGCGTGGTTAAAACAATTTGATGCTCATGACATATGGTATGATTAATTTTGTTTTTCGTTCGTTAAGAAAAAGAAAGCAAAACAAAACATTACGCTTTGTGTACATCCAATAGGAAACATTTTACACGGTGCGCAGTTATCACCACGACAGCCTGTTGGGTAGTAGCATAAAATAGATGTAATTCAATCAGTTCACCTTCTCAAAAAAGAAAAGAAAAGAACACTCCGTATTTGTACCAACTCATATTATCTGGCAAACTCTGAAACGTTATTCTCTGAATTGAAGAACCTGTAAATAAAGAATATTCAACTTTTCATCTTTTCGTGTGACAAAATTAAGGTACTATTACGGGTGCAACTTTGAGAAACATTGAGCATCTTTAAAGGTGCAAATTGTAACTTAAAGCCGGTCTGCACTGGCCATTATTTTGATGCCAGAACTTTTCGTAAAGAGCGCCATCTATCAAAACTTCCGGTGGCCGGGTTACATCCATAGAACTCTAGTCAGAACTCTAGTTCTGTGGTTACATCGTTTGTGGCTGATCGCCGCCTTGCGCCTGCATGATATGCCGGTCAGCGCACGATCTCACAGCAGCTGTGCACAGAGCCGAGAGAACACACACAAGCAGTGCATAATAATTATGGTGGGGTACCGAGAGACCAGCCCGGCCCGCCCGGCGCGGCCCGCCCGGCGCGGCCCGCCCGGCGCGGCCTCGATCTTTCGGCCGATCGCGAGGGAACGGGTTTCTAAACCTTTGTCACGAGAGAGATCCGCGACAATCCACTCACTCAGCCAAATGACCTACTCGCTATACACAATACCAGCGCAGCGAGCAGAAAAAACATCGCTGGGCGGTGAATTACTGTAATGTGGCCGTCGGTTTCTTCAGCTGATTTATATATCTACATGATGTGCCCGTCGGTTTCTTCAGCTGATTTAGATATCTACATGATGTGCAGTAAAATATTCCTTCAAATTTCATGCTCTTTATTGAGTTTTCATGAAGTCCAACACAATGACTCATGAGTGATGAAAGTTCCAGATGCATTTACGAATATCTCTCACACATAAATCTTTGCTACTACTAACAGTTAGACGGTAAGAGTTATAGATCTAAACGTTAGTAGTAGTAGTACTACTACTACTAGGCCTAGTAGTACCAGAACAAATGTAGGCCTACATGCGGTTCCTATATCTATGTGCTGTCCCCCTGCTCTGAATATTATTATCACACAAAAGCATGTGAGAAATGACACCAAGCTAATATCTCGAGATTGCAATCGGAAAACAGATTACATATCTTGAATTGATCATGATATCCCTTCCTAGAAATTTCATTCGACAATTTGTTGAGGCTGGGTTAGTGAGGAACAATAACCTTAAACGCTAAAATGAAAACGTTCATACTGATTGATAGTGATACTGATGTGGCCCGTTATACACGTTCACTAATTGACTTAATCAGGCCTAGGTCTAGGTCTAGTCATTAAGTCATCATAGACACTTCTTGTCGTAAGTTGGACGTCAGTATTTATTGTAATAATCACTGAAAAAAATGTGAATAAGGTTGTTTTAAATATTGTCATCGTTCATCGCGATGTTATGATGATCAACGGCAACGCAGCGGTAATTCGAGTAACGCCAACGGTAACGTTAGTCGTTACATGGATTTGGAAGGTTATAAATTCAGCGTTCAGTGAATGTCATTTGCAACTGAATAAAAAGTAGGTACAATTGTATATCATACAAGTTGAGTTTCACCCACCTTGGCTTATCAGAGGCTTCTGACTCAGTCTGAGTGCACGTGGAAACTTTCACGACGGGTTTATCCCGCAATCCTGGCACACATGCAGCTTCACAGGCTCGACACCAGTGCTGATGCCCAGTGGTGGACATCCACCAGCTAGCAGATGACCAGCTAGCCCCGGAGACCGCGCCGCAATTGATGACCAGCAAAGTTATCCTGTGTTGAATGGCTTGATGGGCCGTCAAGGGCGACGTTTATCTTGTTCATTTCTTGCCGATAAACAGCTCGCATCTCCTCCTACTGGATCCAGCATATACCAAGTCGTATCCGCGACATAATCGCAGATTGAAGTTCGACACAACGATCAGAATAAACGATCTGAGTGTCGAAGTGTTTGAAAGCACCGGACATACATGCAGATCGCGCGCATCGCGAAGTGATACAGACGCTAACTAAATCTAGATATCTGTGGTACGCGAATGCATGCACTGGACTGCGCAAGATAATGCGGGAGCGAAGCGAGCCGCTGCGCTGCTAGGCCATCCCCTACGTTTACGGGAACCTGGTGATCTGTGTGTTAAGTCTATGGGAATATCGGAATTCAGTATGGAACGGGTTAATTTTGATTCACGCCGCTCGGCATTATGGGAGACATGCTGGGCACCACAGAGAGAAATGAGCCTTATGATGGCGCTAGACATGTTTCTTACCAATGCAGACCCACTTTAAAAGGTGGTCTCAGGGCTGAAATAAGCAATGTTATACTCGTACAGATGTAGGGCCTAAAGTTGAACCTATTTTTTTTCGTATACTCTGAGTGAAGAGGGAAACGGGTGGAGCAGTTGATGTACCGGAGAAGACGATAATAATTATGATAACTTTGGCTATATCCCTTTCAAAAAAACCGATCGGAAATATACCATCATTCACATACTCATGCATGATATTAGGACGTAATCTTTAACTGTGACATCCTGCCTGCAATGCAATAATGCCGGAAATCCTTCTCTCTCTCTCTCTCTCTCTCTCTCTCTCTTTGTATCAACAGCTGCAAAGCAAAGCAAACAACCAACTGTATTCGGTAAGTATCGACAATAATGACCGGTTTTAGTGGAAGTATGAACACTGCATGTAGACCAAATGCTGCGTTTACACCACATTCTTCTTTGTTCACTCCTCGCTATACGGTGAATTCTTGCGGCGTGTGGTCAGCCTAGACCAGACATTAGATGTTGTTTTCCTTAGCAAAAGAACTGTCGTGACTTTTTTTTAATAGCTTATAAGAATCTGACGAGAAATCAGGAAATCGCGGTCCGTGCACGTTTGCACATCCCGTTCTCCCGCGTTGTCTCACGTCTATCCCGTTTTGTCCATGATGACAGTCATAATGGATGAGGTGACAGTGACTGCCTTTAACATGGTGCAAACGCAGCATATTGCATGCATGCGCACACAAACATAACTCATGCGCTGCGCACACACACATGCGTATCAAGTACTCAGTACTCATCAGTGGAAACAGGCGTGCACGTAACAGCAAATGACCACTGTGGCAAGTTGTTGTAAATGATGAGCACACTTCAAGTTTATTTATTTTGTTTGTTTTTAAGTAAAGGTTCAGATAACATTAGTTCACACAAAATCTACCAACAATTCGTCTCTAGATCTTCTCTCAAATGATGTTTCCAAAACCGCTACCTATATAAACCGTATATAAATAACATCGACGTTTTTCACTCTTATGGCATGTAAACGTATATGAACATGAAAATTTCACAAGTATTCAAGAAAAACAGTTCTCTTGCACGTAAACGTCCGACGTCCATTAGGTCGTCAGCAGCTTTATAATTCCGCCTCCGGCAGACACACAATTACTTGTATGAAAGGGCACCAGATCTGTTACTAAAGCAACAAAACACTGGGAGCAGCCAAAATCCTGAAAAACGTGATATTTTCTTTGTTTTTCTCTATCATACAGTACCTAAGAGAGAGTTTTGAATATAATATGGGTGCCAGGCGTGATGCTCTGTTGCTTGCAGTCATGTTTTAGGTCATTAAGAGCCATATTTGAATGATTAATATCACAGTAATATGGCTGTTGCTGTGGTATCCGTGATCTAAAAAAAAAGATTTATGGGAAAAGACTTGTTTACTTTCTAAGGAAATGACCGAAAAACTTTCAGTGTAAAGTTCTTTGGTCTTGCAGCGTAGATATGAAGGTGAAGCATCTCAAGAACAAAATTGTTTTGAGCAGACGTTCATGTCAACATTTATTGTTTCCATGACAACAGCTGAGTTAATCCCCCCCCCCCTCCAGTCCACATTTATGGACTCGTCTATAGCGGCATGGATGAAAGGGAAAGTCACTTTTATTGGGTGGCTAAAACGGAAAATCAGAATTTTTGTTGACATGTTGGCTTGGTTTATTGTTTCGTCATAACTTGTATCTACCCAATGGATGAAGGAGTAAGAAATGGAAAGAAATAGTCGTATGAAACTTAGGTTTGTCTTGCTGCGAGTAAAAGTCTGTTTTGAAAAAGAATCAATTACAAGGAATTTCTTCCCCAAGTTGTAAGACTGTAATAATGTCATTAAGGTATGTGTTAACTCATTCCTGTTTTTTCTTATGTGGAAAATCACGGCAAATACAATACAGATTTTCTGCACAAAGCCACAGAAGAATATTTTTATAGTTGATCATCGCAAAAGCGCTAGTGTAGGCTCGCTGTCATTGAAATGAAATCAATGGCATCGTGGATCTCGTCGACCCCCCCCCCCCCCCCCTAGGAGAGCAAAATATATATGGCCAACAGTGGCCAAAGGGCAGTCAAATCAAGTTCGCTCGTGAGAAATTTCCATCACAGGCCGTCGGTAGCGGCAGACAACCATCGATGCACACTTCAGGACACCACAGATGATCAGCTTTTTATTCTAGCTGAATATGGGCTATCCACCATCTTCTCAGGAAGGAAAAATAAATAAATAAATAAACAAACAAACAAGCAAACAAACAAACAGATTGGTCACAACCCCTATATAGACCTGCTCAGCGGGAGGACGGCAAGAGCTGTTGCCCAATATTGACCGGGCACGGCTGATTTTTAGCGTATCACTCGGTAGAAGCTGAAGAAGAGAAGATTTCCCCATTTGCTCAAGTTTTTACCAAATGTCGACCGCATCGCTCGGGCATCATTGGGACTAGTCTTCACAGCCCACTCGACATCTCCAAAAAATCGTTGTACGATGCCTAACATTCCAGCTACCTCTGCGGATGTGCATCTGTCTACTTTCACAACCCAGAAAATCAGCTTGCTCGGCGGCCCGTCGCACTGGGTCCCCATCGACGGCGACCGGGAGGGTACCAACCTAATCGAGCGTTAGCAGTCGAGTGGTTTTGGGGAAAAATATATATATATATATAATTTTTTTTTTTTCATGATGGAATACTTGTGTGATGTACTTGCTAAACCCCCGTCATCAATCATTCTTCCTTCTTACTGTGAGTTTTATACTCTTCATACACACATGTTTTTGCCGTTCTTGTTTCGTTTCCTGCAGAAACAGAATGCATCTATTCAAAAGCAGGTTCTCTGTCGTATATACCCTATGGCCTGTTTCCACTAAACTGTGAGGAATGCTACATGAAACCAACCTATTTCCCCATCTGTAATGATGGGAGGGGCTCAGAGACTATTTATTTCGCTGAGCCGCACATGGTCTACGGGTTGCGGATGGCGTCGGAAACCATATCATCTGTGTCGATTGATGCCATCTTCGTCGAAGGGAGCAAAATCATCAGGAGGACCCTGCGTCCCGTTGACTCTGGATCAACTGTAAGTATATATAAGAGAGATGAGTTTGTAATGTTCGCTGCATACAGACAGGCATTGCAACAGTCAGAATGAAATCTAATTCTCAACACCCCCTTCCAACTCTTCCCAGACTGTTAAAGAATTACATGGAGCGATATTCCATGATGATAATGGTAATCAATCATTTGATATATGAAGAAATCAATGTATTCCTTTTCTGACCCAGGATTTTACACCGCCTTGAAATAAAAGATTCCCAGTGTGCTCAAACCTCGACTCATTATTAAAGTAAAAACAACAACAACAGCAGCAGCAACAACAACAAAACAAAACGAGGCAAAAAATCACACTTTTTTGTGAATACGATGATCGGCATTGATTCAGTTGTCTCCGTTATACACACAGAGTCTCACTCAGTTTACTTTTTTAGTATTTTGTAAGCAGCTCGAAAAGGGATATAAAAAGATTAAATTGAATACTATTTGATCAAAGAAGTGCAGTCTTACGTCGGGAACAATGATAAGCGATCGTGTTCAAGTGATCAAAAAGTTTGTAATCCAGCAAATGTTATTGGAAAGAAGTATCCTAGCTTTATCTTTATACTTCCGGAAGTGCGTATATGACTTGTATCACATTGTACTTAAGCACATGGAACTCGAAATGACAAGATATAAACGACTTTCAAATTTCACTGTTAGCCTATTCATTTTATCTTTGAATAATTTACATAAAAGTTGTGGTATATATTTGTTCTTTCCTTCATATGAGCAACGAGTATTGACAATCGCCTGCCGAAAAAATCGCCTGAAAAAGCATATGTGCATGACATGTATGTAATGTATAATATACTCGTGCATGTTCCATTCCCGCAATTCAACTTAAAGAAGAAGCCTTTCCTCAGACGCTACCACATCATACACCCACCCAAGAAGATCAGCCGTCTCATCTTTAGCGATTTTCAGCACAGATCTTTGTACACTGAGCGGAGTTGCCTGCTTTTCAGGGTGCACGGCCATCCAATCGTCCAGCAACTTGGTTTGTTCTTTTATAGACAACGTTTTGTTCGTTTATTTGTTTTTTGCTGAGATTCATAATATGCCTGATAATGAAATCAAACATTGAAGAAAATGGGCAGCTACAGGAAGTGATCGTGTGCTGATGAAGGAAAGCAAGAAAGCGTATAGGAAATGGACTTGCGTTTAAGCGAGATTCTTAAACTGCACCTCCCGTGATCTAGTACGAAATTAAAAGGATCACTGAATTTGTAAGTTATGATAACCCATTCCTTAACAATTGTAGCTACAGTTGTTTGAAATTCATTGATAAAATAGTACCTGTCATTTAATCTGAAAATACAAAATCATTTCACAAGTTTCAGTTTTCTCGATATGTTTGAATACCTTTTGCATCCGCTCAAAAAGACGTTTTCTACAGAAAGGGGTGATCAACGGAGAACCTTTTTTTTCTGTCAAGTCATTAAATATGATTATGTCTTTGTCTTCATCTGATAATCCCTTTCAGCGTCTTGTATTCTTGAATGATTCATCATTGCTTTCTTTGTTCTTCCCTTGTTAACGAATAATTGGAAAATATTCTGAAGTCGTTATTGAAAATGTTTTTGTAGCGTGAACTTAAAGGAGACCTCTTAATGATTTTCAGACTTTTACATTTATACACCTATAGATTAGTAATACTGAGTAGAGAGTTTCAGAATTTATAGTGATTGGGATGATAAACAAGAATGTTCTCAACACTTATAACAAATTGCAATAAACAAGGATGATGACATGGCAGCCTCACCATAACAATGCATATGAGTAGAACGTCAGGGAAGCAGAACAAAAGAAGAAGGCATGCATAGATTATACACAGGTGAACTTGTGAAAGGGATCGTATAGTTTCTGATAAGACCTAACTTCAGGTTTCCAACATTTTTGGTGAGATAAGCTGTGTTCAGACGGAGGCAGTTTTGGTCGGAGTAACTTCGGAGGAATGGTCGGAGGAAGCTTGGTCGGAGTAACTTCGGAGGATAGGTCGGAGTAGTGCCCGTGTGAACAAGGTCGTGGTAACTTCCTCCGATCGGAGGAACTTACCACGACCTCTTTCTCCGAACGAGATACTCCTGAGTTTTTTCAGGAGTATCTCGCGCTACCACGACTAGCCAGCCGGAGTAAATTGCCCGTGCGGACAAGCCCTCGAAGGATCTATGAACTTACATACCTTTACGACCTCGGTAAAACTTCCTGGGTCAAATTGCAATGTTGCATTTTGCGAGTACACTTTCGCGTGTAGTGCAATTCTCATCTAATCGATCGCGACGAGGAAACTAGCGCTCATGCAGAAATTGCCATCAACAAGAATGAAGAAGACAAATGCCACTGGTAAAATATAATCGCATGTCGACGTGCGCGGCGGTGTAACTTCCGGAAGTTACACCGACCCTCGCACATAAATTGGTCGGAGTTTCTTCCCACGGCCGTCGTGTGGACACAAGGGGCGTGGTAAGATATGCATTAATTTGAAATTTAATTGTCGTGCCATAAATTTTTACTCCGACTAGAAATACGTCTGATCATGGCTTTTAAAGCCACGACCTTGTTCAGACGGGCACTACTCCGACCTATCCTCCGAAGTTACTCCGACCAAGCTTCCTCCGACCCTTCCTCCGAAGTTTCTCCGACCAAAACTGCCTCCGTCTGAACACAGCTAATGAGACACCTCTTATGAAATATGCAAGAGCATGTACGTCCAAGGGGAAATCAACGTTTATTTGATGAAAATTGAATGTGAAATGGCTGAGACATAAAAAAAAGAGCATTCCTAGTATAGGTTGGACCCAAAATTTATTACGGTAGCTTTGCTTTACTCTTTTTTTTTTCTTCATTTCTCAGCTATTCTAAAACTGATTTTCATCAAATAAACTTGGAATTTCTCTTGGAAAGGTATGCTCTGTACTATTTCAAAAGTAATTTCTTGGTATCTCGCAAAAACTTAAAAGTCCAATCCTCATCTCAATCGATACTACTGCATCCCTTTAAGGACGTTCCTCCGTTGAGTTTGTGCGCATCCTAGCTGCGCAGTTTGGCAGTGACCTAACAAAGAGCGTAGAAGCGCACGCACGAGTGATGAGCTGAGCTAGCTGAGCTGCTAGAGTGTGGTACTTACGGATACCAAACAGCTCCCCACTGCGGCCGCGCTGGGCGGCCTCGCTCGGCTCGCGTGCCGACTGTACGCGTTACAATCTCTACGTACTACGCAAAGTTCAGCGGTCCGAGCCGCATGTGATCATGGTAGCACAACACTGATCGACGGAATCGGGAAGCTTGAAAGTGGAACTGAGCTGTTTCCATTTTCAATTCATAGGCCTAGATATGTTTTGTGACATGCAGTTCATTATCTGTTCATCAACATGGTCAAGTCGAGTGCTAAGATACCTATAGGGCCTATAGGCCCTAGCTGGGGACTACTAGTCTACTGGACTTGGTGTTGAAAACAACAACAACAACAACAACAACAACAACAACAACAACAACAACAAAGTATTTGACACACATTTCATCTTTAGGTCTAACAACTAAAACAATCTGAGTATCTCTGTTAAAATCTAAATTAGATCTAAACTTGTCATTACTAATACAACATACACGTGTATTGGGTTTTTTATTTTTGGTTAAAAAATACAAGGTCACGAAAGTATTATCAAACAAGTATTTATCACTTTCACCAGATTCAGATGTTAATTTTTGATAACCGATTCTGGTGTAACAAAAGGAGAATCAAAGAACTATTTTTTTTTGTTTTTTTGTTGTTGGGGGGGGGGGGGGTACTCAATTAAGGTACATCTCCGTATTTTACTCCACTTTACTAACCACTGCAACAACCAACACATGGAATCTACAATCAACGTCATTATCTTAAGATTTATTTTTCCTTTGGAGGACCGTCAGACTAATGCCAAAACTCCCATTTCCTTATAGTTATTGTTCTTCCTCCATTATCACTTTCTGCACATGGTTACAGCAAGTGGGTAGAACAAACAAACAAACAAACAAGCATGCCAATGTGGAGTTTGCCACGCTTGCGTCCACATGATCATTATGGCTGTGTAATGGAAATAATAATAAAAACGCATATGGACCTTCCTTTCTGAATATTTTTCACCACATCACTGCAAATGTGACACTTAAAAAAAGAAGAAAAGAAAATGGGGTTTTGAGTGAACCGCATGAGATTTACGCATCCTAGCAGGGGCATGTACCTGCATTGGTTCCTGGCCAGATTTGGGGGTCCTACGATGATTTCTGTCGCAAGGAGGCTCTGCTAGCGCTAAAAAGAGTACATGATCCCCCCATTTTTACAATTGTTCTGCATTAAGTAACCTTTCTTCTACAATTTGATAAAATTTCGTAAAAATGACATGGGTTTTGAATGTACAGTATGACATTCATGAACCCCACCTAATCAGGGCACCCACGATAGGTTTATAACCAGATTTGGGGGTCCTAGGATGATTTCTATCATATGGGGTTGCTGCCAGCACAAAAACGAGCACATGAACCCCCACTTTTTATTGTTTTTCTTGCATTAGTAACCCTTTTTATACAATGTGATCAGGTTTCGTGAAAATGACACGGGTTTTGAATGCACAGCATAAGTTTTATGAACCCACCCTGTCAGGACATCCCTGCATAGGTTCCTGACCAGATTTTGGGGACCTACGATGATATACAATTGTATGTCGTATGGTGGCGCCGCTAGCACAAAAACGAGCACGTGAACCCCCACTTTTTATCGTTTTTCTGGAATGAGTAAGCCTTCTTCTACAGTTTGGTAAAGTTTCGTGAAATGACATGGGTTTCGAATGTACAGCATACGTTTTATGAACCTTGTCCTTTAGCTCACCCCTAACAGAAAAAGTCGATGAGAAGGATTTGAGTTTTTTCTGCCGCTTGAGGGCGCTGCTTGCTCAGGAATGAGAGTGTAAAACCTAACTTTGACATTTTTTCCTCGTTTTGGGTACCTTTTCTGCACTTCTTGCAAGTTTGGACAAAATAACGTGGATTTTGAAAGAATTATGGGGATTTAAGTTTGTCATTGCAGAATTTGTCGACAATCATGGTCTTGATCTTGTTGCCAATCATGGTCTTGATCCTGTGACGCTATCATTTTGATTCAGGACGGCAGATTAGTTATATTCTTCAAAGTCCCGTAGAAGAAAAACAAGCACATGAACCTATGATTTTTTTACATATTTGGGCTTCGGATGGGTCAAAGTTACGGTATGTGGAAAGTTTGAAGAAAATGATATGGACTTCACTTTAACTGAGGAACGTCCTTAAGCAAGCAGTAAATTGTAATGAAATTACATAATCGATGTGAGCCTCCTCTGCCAACAACACTGTTCAATGTGACTTGTTTAGGTTTTTCAGAGCACTGGTTTCTCTGCTCAAGGATCACTATAAATTCTACTAATCTATAGGCCTACATTGAACTGTTGATTGACCTTGAAACCCCCGGTCCCGCAGCCCCCCACACTGAAAAACGTTCCGCGGCCCCTCCTCCTGTGTGGTATTGTCCTGTTACAATCCTTTGGTATAGTATGTCAAGAAAAAAAAAACCACAATAATATCCTGTGGTATTTTTCTGTGGTACTTTCTATTGTATTTTGTGCGGTTTTGCCTTGTGGTATTACTGTGTAGTATTGCTATGTGGAACTGCTGCGCGATATGTGGTTTTGCTTTCTGGTACTCCTGTGCGGTGCTGCTGTTTGGTATTGTCCTATTGTAGTTATGTGGTATATGTGACAAAATACTGCAGGATATCCTGTGGTATTTTCTGTTGTATTTTCCCTGGTTTTGTTTTTCCGTACTTCTGTGTGGTATTGCAGTGTGATAATGCTAAGCGATACTATGTGATATTGCTGTGTGGTACTCAAGTGTGGGGTGTGGTACTGCTGTGTGTTATTGTCCTGTGGTATTTGTCCCAAAATACCACAGGAATTCCCGTGTCCCGTGTAAATTGTGAATGAATGTTTCCCCCGGCAGTATAACAATTATTCGTTGTTGCTCTTTTATGACGTAACCCATACCCATTCACTTGTTGGTCGGTCTACTGTGACAAATCTGCAACACTACATTCTAACATGCGCCTGGAACATTACATTCCAACATGCTGCAACATGTGACACGTTCTGTGGTTATTTTGTTAAAAGCTGTGGTACATGACGAGTCACTTTGTGACTTTTGCGTGAGAAACCACATAATCTAGAATTTCGCGCTACGACAATTCGGCGGACACGATATTCCCACATACTGCAATATTTTACACAATGTGGTTTTTGTCTGGCAAGCTGTGGCAACTGTGATGACGATGTGACTTTTGGTGAACTAGAACCACGTAGACTAGAATTCCACACTGTTGCAACTCTGTGGGCACACAAATTTCACATATTGCAGTATGTTTATACACACTGTGGTCGTTATATGGTAAGCTGTGGTAACTGATTTCTGTGAGATGTGATAAGTCACATAGTTTTAAATACACACTTTGCTCTTACATGAACACATCTTCCCCACAGACTTAAATATATAGCACACTGTGACTGATATGTGGTAACTGTATACTGCTATGCAATTAGTAGGAGATAAACCACATAGTCCATCGTTTCATACTGTGACATCTCAGTGGAGGAACTATTCCCATAGATCGCAGTATGTGACACACTGTGGTTATTATGTTGTAGGGCCTAACTGCATGTCACATAAGATAAGTATGTTGTTAACGCCAAAGTCTGAAAACTCATACTTTGACAACTCCATGGACACACCGTGCCCACATACTGCAGCATATGCCACACTGTGACCATTATGTGGTAAGCTGTGGTAATTGTGTGTGTCTCTGTGAATTGTACATGTTAACCACATAGTTTGTAATTTCACATTGTGTCAACACTGTGAACACACAGTATATTTATACATTTTACGCATAGTTAACTATACGTGAACACAGTGTGGTAACACTGTGTTTGTTCCATAAGGGACAGTTTACAGTTGTAGACTTATACGTACACGAGTTGGCAGGGAGTTCCACTGGTAAAAAGGGGTTCGGTGTAAAAATGGCAGGGGTAAAAATGGCAGGGGTAAAAATGGCAGAAGTAAAAATGGCAGAGGTAAAAATGGCAGGAGTAAAAATGGCAGGGGTAAAAATGGCAGGGGTAAAAATGGCAGAGGTAAAAATGGCAGAGGTAAAAATGGCAGAGGTAAAAATGGCAGGGGTAAAAATGGCAGGGGTAAAAATGGCAGGGGTAAAAATGGCAGGGGTAAAAATGGCAGGGGTAAAAATGGCAGAGGTAAAAATGGCAGAGGTAAAAATGGCAGAGGTAAAAATGGCAGGGGTAAAAATGGCAGGGGTAAAAATGGCAGGGGTAAAAATGGCAGAGGTAAAAATGGCAGAGGTAAAAGTGGCAGAGGTGAAAATGGCAGAGGTAAAAATGGCAGAGGTAAAAGTAGCAGAGGTAAAAATGGCAGAGGTAAAAATGGCAGAGGTAAAAATGGCAGAGGTAAAATGTTAGAAGTAATGAGAGCGATTTCGTCAGAGATGAACGTATGAAGAGGTTTTGAATGATAACCTGCCAGAGCAAACTGTATTTATCGAATTATCAAATCCAAACTGCAGATTTGAAGAATATTTATTGAATTATGTTTTAAAAAGATTAGAGCACTCTCATTATTCTGAGTTTGATTCAAGTGCAGTGGCGTATTCTGTCTGTTCACAGGAATGATAAACCAGCTAAGAGCCTATAGTAGGCCTAAAAATGGGAAATTATTTTTGTTATTCATTATATTATTATTATTACTGTTATCTATCATTATAAGGGGCTTCCAACAATGCTGCAAAACCCTTAAACAGTGTAATCCTACGTTGTTTCACCCAATGAAGTTATCACACACACACACACACACACACGCACGAACCCACTTTTGGTATAAACATATACTTCTATATACGCAGATATACATACTCTCACATACCCACTCTTACACAAACGAATTCCGCTCACGTCCAGGCTAGTATATTGTCATTATTTTTCATTTTTTTAACTGTTTAGTGTAAAGAAGTGAAGGAGACATAGTCGAAGCAAACCGCTAATTTTTCACCTGTTCTATGCTATTTTCTCACATTCAGGTTTCGTTATAGGAGCCTATCACAAGGTCTGATCGCGACATAATATAGAAGTAAAAATACAAAACGCAAAAAACAAACTACAGGAGACGTATCGGCAGACATAAGAAAGCTCTTGCAAAATATTTTATTACATTGTTCAAGTATCACATGGCGCAAAAACAAATATCTCGAAGTTCAATGAACACTTTGTGGTCACTTTGCAAACTTATGCCTATTAAAACTGGAGACGAACTTTAGCAATAAACCGATAGTTTGCCATGGGATTTCTTTCAATCATTGTTGAACGAATCCGCAGGCGAAAAAAAAATGTAAATGTTTGATGCCTTTCAAACTTAGCTGTTGCCCCAAAGCATGGGCGTAAATCCCGGAACACACCAGAATCAGGTCAATAGCACCATTAGACCCAGAGATAATCGCAACTGTAGATTTCAAATGGCGACCATTTTGAAATCCAATATGGCGGACATAAAGAGAGAATTCCAAGTGGCCCAATATCTGAAAATGTTTGCAATATGTTAATGTACATTTCTGCCAAATTTGGTGCTTGTATCACAAAATGCACGATAGGTTTGCTAAGCTGCCCCACTAAGAGTATTTAGTGATACCCCTTTATATGTGACTCTGCACCTCAAAACAAACAAAAAGTCGCCAGACATGAATTTTAAGTTAAGACCATATTCTGAAAGAGCAGACTTTAAGCTTTAAAATGATGTATAACTCAAATCAAATGGACTCTCCTAACCTATCTAAATATTGGAAAGAAAGCACAAACTCAGGAAAAGTGTAAACTGAGAAAAGAGGCTCTGAAGTACAGTGTCTATTAAAGCGCTCAATCTTTACCAAACCGTGCTGGCTGTGCGATGAATGGGACAAAAAACATGAAGTAAACCACCAGAGTAACAACAATGAAGAGATTATCAGATTAAACTGAAATTAAACATGCCTCATTAACACATTCTGTCCATAATTAATGCCAACTTTCAAAGCAGTAGCACTATCCTTTCAAAAGTTATTAGAGTTGAAAGTGAAGTGTGTGGACAAGGTTTTTCAGAAATGAAAAAGGGATTCTAAAGACACACATAATCACACTAATCTACCAAAAATGTTCGAGATAAACTGCTAAAAAAACACACCCTCCTGCCCGTTTTATGAAACCAAATTTTAGCATACTGTAAAAGAAGACCCGCTCTTTCAGAAAATCTGAAAAAGTCAAGTTCGGCTAGGTTGACCCATTTCACTTATTTTCAGTCCTCACACAAATTCAGTGTGTGCGACTTTATGTTTGTTTTGAGGTGCACGGTCACATATATAAAACATTTTCGTGTAATTAATGATTTGTTTAACCCCTATTTTGGGGGTATGGGACATCAAGCGGGGAGAAATGAGACAACCTGGAGAGAAATTGGATAACCATCATGACCAATGTAGGATTTACATGTGCCGCGGGGTGAAATGTAACACTGCCCTATCAAATTTCTCCCAGTGGTAACAGAAACAGTAGAAGATCCCTGCCAATTTTTCATACCTGCATGTCTGTTATCTAGCAATTTTATTTCCAGAAGTTTGCACACTTATTAAAATATCTATTAACATAGTATAGGACCTACCAGATATATAGTAAGTTTGATATTTTACTGACAAGATACCTGTAGAGCTGCATAGTGGTTTAATATGTCCATTTTCAGGTGTACCGAGGCTCATCGTTTTACTGATATTATTAAATTGTTGACTGGCCAAGCATTTTTCAAGTCACATGAGTGTCCCATATTTCTCCCCGTGTCCCATTTCTCCCTGGTCTCCCCGTGCTTTATTTCAGAAGGCACGAAAAGCGCGTATTGCGAGAAAGGTGTCAGAAACATGAAACAAAAAATCTGTCACTTTTACCTCGTCCTCTTGCATTTCAACGACTAAATTTTTATCAATGGCATTTCTATCTCTAGCATTTTGACCACTGACATTTTGACCATTGACAACTTTACCTCTGACATTTTTACCACTGACATAATTATTTACCTCTGACATTTTTGCCCCTGCCATTTTTACCTCTGCCATTTTTACCTCTGTCATTTTTACCTCTGCCATTTTTACCCCTGCCATTTTTACCCCTGCCATTTTTACCCCTGCCATTTTTACCCCTGCCATTTTTACCCCTGCCATTTTTACCTCTGCCATTTTTACCTCTGCCATTTTTACCTCTGCCATTTTTACCCCTGCCATTTTTACCTCTGCCATTTTTACCCCTGCCATTTTTACCTCTGCCATTTTTACCTCTGCCATTTTTACCTCTGCCATTTTTACCTGGCACCTAAAAGGTTAGAAATCTCCTAAAAATTTCACTCTTTGGGCAGATCGTTTGAAATGAAGAGATATAAAATGGAAATGATTTGAAATGAAATGACATGAAATGAAATGACATGATATGTAATGGAATGAAATTAAACCACCAAACAATGACATCAATATATAACAAACATAAGATATTTAAAAGGTTAAAGAATCATTGAATGGAAAGCAGTCCAGTCAGGCCAGTCCTTTCAAGGTACAAATTACTTGAGGTATTTGTAATACAGGTTTTCGCGGTCAATTTCATACTTTTGTCACTCAAATTCATTAATGTGCATTCAAATTCACGCAGCGCACGCACGCGACAATATTCGGGCATTCAAATTCAGAATCCGAGCGATCAATTTCATTTATGGGGGTTCTATTTCGTTTTCGTGATATCAAATTCACGATTGGGCATCCAATTTCAAAATGCGAGCACCGACTTTCCTACTCGTGCATTCAAATTCATGCGATAGTCACGTGATATTCCCAATGAGCTTGTTTGGAGCGTTCAAATTCATTTTTAGGCGATCAAGTTAACTTTGTGTAATCAATTTAACGAGGAAAATGGAGTAGACTTTAAAGAAAGGAAAAGGGGCCAACACAACCAATGAAGGCTTGCATATAGTGTAATTATGATTGTTTACAGGTTCTACATTGTTCTCTGTTCATGTATTCTTTGTTTTTTATCTCAATAAATTTCAAATTGTAATGTCAAATCAGCAGTGCATCCAAACAACACAAAGACCATTTGTGACCCTGCATCTCAAAACAAACAAAAAGTCGCCAGACATGAATTTTTAGTTGAGACCATATTCTGAAAGAGCAGACTTTAAGCTGTAAAATGATGTATAACTCAAATCAATTGGATTCTCCTAACCTATCTAAATATTGGAAAGAAAGCACAAACTCAGGGAAAGTGTGAACTGACAAAAGAGGCTCTGAAGTACTGTGTCTATTCAAGCGCTAAGCCCCTTTTACACTTTCACGGATTGGTTCACGGATGACTACGGATCGTCATCCGTGGTGTTCCGGCATGCAAAATATCGATTTTCCTCTCTAAGCCGGTGTGAATACGATCCCAACTGGGTGTCTACACGGAGAAGTACGGAGGCTACACGGACATGTACGGTGCCTACACGGACAGACAAGGAACGAACGCGAACCACAGCGGAAACGATACGGAGCTAACACGGATATTACGGAAGAGCACGGATGTAACTGGGTCCCTTCTCGGTCTTTACACGGATATCTCCAAAATGTTGACAGATGACATTTACTTTTGCTTTTAATACTTTATCATTCTCGGGCAAAATGCCTCTAGAGCTAATAACAAGCACACTGTCAGAAAATCTACAGCAGCCTACATACGCCTCGGCTTATAGACATCAGGCAAATCTCTTGTTGCAAAGTCTCATTCACATCATGACATAAACAAAGCAAAGCAAAACAAAACAAAACAAAATAAATCAGAACACCCCCCCCCAAAAAAAAAGAACAAAAACAAAAACAAAAACAACATCAAAGAAATGTGTGTGGGCCACTGAAGCTTTTCAGACGACCATTATACAAGCAGTATGAGGGGTTGCTGTCTGCACTGATGGGGTAAGATGTGAGCAAATTTCATGGACTTTATGAGCTTGTATTGGCAAAATACACGAATTTTTCATCCCGCATGGAGCCGATGCTAATACGGACGTCCCGATGTCTTCACGGATTGTCCCGGAATGAGTACGGAGGCAACACGGAATAGCCGGTGCCTACAAGGAAGGAATACGGAAGCAACACGGAGTAGACGGCGCCAACAAAGAAGAGTTCGTATTGATTTTTATCCGTGATGTCCGGGATGAAAAATTAAGCAAGCTTAATTTTTTTTTCGCGGACATGCCGGATGATCAAGGATAATGCCGGATGACTTCACGGAGTCAACACGGTCATACCGGAAACAGTACGGATTATCCCGGATCGACGATCCGTGGTCATCCGTGATGCGATCCGTGAAAGTGTAAAAGGGGCTTAAACCGTGCTGGCTGTGTGATGAATGGGACAAAAAAAAAAAACCAGGAAGTAAACCACCAGAGTGACAACAATGAAGAGATTATCAGATTAAAGTGAAATTAAGCATGCCTCATTAACACATTCTGTCCATAATCAATGCCAATTTTCAAAGCAGTAGCACTATCCTTTCAAAAGTTATTAGAGTTGAAAGTGAAGAGTGTGGACAAGGTTTTTCAGAAATGAAAAAGGGATTCTAAAGACACACCCAATCACACTATTCTACCAAAAATGTTCGAGATAAACTGCTAAAAAACACACTTTCCTCCCCGTTTTATGATACCAAATTTTAGCATAATGTAAAAGAAGACCCGCTCTTTCAGAAAATATGAAAAAGTCAAGTTCGACTAGATTGACCCATTTCACTTATTTTCAGTCCTCACGCAAAATCAGCGTGTGCGACTTTATGTTCGTTTTGAGGTGCACGGTCACATTTAATCGTATTTCTTGATGATACTGCATGCTGACAACGCCCCAACACCAACCACATAATGACAATTCATCAATTTAAAGACAAACTGACAGACAATGATCTCACATAGTCCCACAAAAGTAAATCAATAAGGCGGCAATACACAACAAACAAGACGTATAAAATGTTCATGTATCAGTTTCAATATAGTCGAAATGTTTTTTTTTTTCATCGAAAGTGTCAACAAACACTCCGTATTATGCTCGTCTGTAGGCCTATACAGTGCCTAATGTTTGCTTGTTTCTTTGTTTGTTTGTTTCATTTTCCATCAAAGAAGATGGCTGGATAACCCATGTTCAGCTGCAATAGCTGGTCTTCCATATGGGGTCCAGTTGGATGTTTTGCTCTTTGCGATGAATAAATGAAGCGGGATCTATTACGTGCATGAGTTGATACTTTCTCACACAATAGGGTCATGGGACCTCCATTTTATGTCCAATCCGAGGGACATTTGCCTGTATATTCCGTTTTGCTAAGCGCGAGTTCAAAATTGTCAATGAACAGGTGGACCTCTACTGCAAAATAAATAATCATCATAAATCCCAATATATTCAAAGCCAAATGAGAAACACATGCATACACGGCCCCAAACTAACTTAATTCAGGACTTCTTTTAAATTGAATACAGTTATTTGCAACATGGTTGCCTATTCACGAATTTGAATGACCGACGAGATTCCGTCGCCATCTTGAAATGATTTGATAGTGAATTTGAATGCTCAGATAGTGAATTCGAATGAACGGATTTTGAATTTGGTTGCTGATTTTAATAGTACTGCGAGCGTGGAATGCGTGAAATCAAATGCTCGGAATAGGAACTTGAATGACAAAAGTATGAAATTGACCGGGAAAACATTTTACCGATGCAATGTTATAATAATGTACTGTTCAAATTTAGATGTTGGGTAGATCCAGAATGCATTTCATGTCCAGGTTAAAGGCCCGGTCACACCGCCAGAACTTTGCTGGAGCGTTCCTGGAGCGGTGAAAAAGATTCATCACCGCTCGTAACCGTTCACCACCGTTTAAGAGAAGTTGGCCCCCGTTAAGGCAACGCCGTATACGCTCGGCCACCGCTGATGGTCCCTCCTACCTCTCCGAAAGTTTTGAGCTGCACAAAATATTGCGAGCCGTGAGAATCGGGCAATTTTCCGCTCCGGCAAAGTTCACCATCGCTCCAACAACGCCCTGTCAAAGGTTGGCACCGCTACACGCAATTTCACGGAAGCTTGGGTCGGCTAGGCCAACGCAGAAATCTTGAACGCTGGACCACCGCTGCTTCGCCAGCTTTGCCCGGGCGGTGATGAAACGTTGCACAAACTTTGGTGGAGCGATTGTAAGCGTTTTACGAGCGGACACGGGATTGCTGGAACGGTGTCGGGCGTTGAAGCAGCGATCCACAGCGGTGATGAACTTTTGTTTGGCGTTGGTATGGAGGTGTCGGAGCGGGACCAGAATTTGGCTATGAATACGGAGAGAAATGGACCAGGAGCCCATTTGGAATTGAGCTGCCGTTGAGTGCAGACCTCATTTATATCGAATAAGTAAAATACAGAACAGTATTTTTCACAGTTGTTACATATTTCCTGACAACCAGTGGGCCAAATATATTTACCTGACTACATTGGTTCATCTGCCTGCTCAGTAATGATCTTCTTGTAGGCTGCTGCCTTTCCTTCTCCAGCCTTCCTCTTCTTTTGTCCACGTTGCATGATGAACTTCAATTAATAATCGACTTCTATCGAAAATCTATCAGAATTTCTATCAAAACGATCCGTTCAGCTCCGTAGTCAAAAGCAATATGCCACTAAACCAACTTTAAACCCCCGCCAATCCAACGCCCGCATGCGCACAACGCCGCTCTATCAACGCTCGCGTCACCGCTAAACCAACGCTCGCTACCGGCTTCAGCGGTGCACCGCTAAGGCAACGCCCGTGTCTTCGATTTTTTCCCATTTTGTGCGCGGTGACGAGCGTCGAAATTCGACCCCTCTCCCTACCGTTCAAGGAACGCTCCAACAAAGTTTGGGCGGTGTGACCGGGCCTTAAAGGCCCGGTCACACCGCTGCGGTTGAATCGAAACAGTGCATGTCATTATTGTCCTATCCTGACATTGTATGTTTTGCTATGGTGGACTATGTTTAGTACTGTTTAAATCCTATTTTCCTCTTTTTTACGACATTCAGATCCGGCTGTAGAAGGCATTCCCGAATGTGATAAGTACGTCATCAGTCGGTTAGGAGTGACTAGTGGAGAAATACCAGACAAAAACATCGAAGCCTCGTCATCAATTCCTTACTGGGACGCCTCGTGCGCCCGGCTAAGTCATAACATGAGTTGGTCTCCCCTCCCGAATGACTTGGCCCCATGGTTGCAGGTATACGGGGCCCCGTGCACCTCTGATCATATATTTTATATATCTAATCAAGCCTGAATGACCATGTAACAATCTATGACAATCGCAACTCTTCATGAAACAGGCGGGCCACAGGGCTGATAAATTGTTTTTTCTTCGTTTGTTTTGATTTCTTGGCCCACTACCAATTCTTGCAAGTCATATTTACCGTGTATTTAGGTGGAATATATACTTTTAAATCTTTCAATGATTTTTCTGTTGGACCCAATATGCAAACTAGTTTTGCTCTATATCTATTTACTAAACAAAAGTCGGAGTTTTTGTTTTGTTTTGATGTGTTTTATTTTCATTTTTCCTCCCAGATCAAGCTTCCTAAAGTGGCAATAGTCTACGGCTTCGTGGCTTTTTCCTATAACATCGATAACTACCCCGATATATTTTTTTATGTGAAATATGCCGTTGGTGAAGACGAGGAGCTGCAGTACGTAATTGACCCTTACTTCGGAGACAAAGCAGTAAGTAGCGTAACATAGTCGAATGCAAGCAGCTGAAGTGAAGTGAAAGGGAAGCATTTTCTTTTTCTATTTTTGTCTCTTTTCTTTTCTTTCACCCAGCCTGGATATTTATTCAAACATATGACACTGCATTGTAATTCGTTTGGTGAATACCCACATGAAGATACGTTGACATTGTATTGCTGTAGGTCTCTCATGTCTATTTATCTGTGTTATACGTGTGCTTTGTATGCATGTATTCAGAAATCGACAATAAAATCGAATCGAATTGAATTGAAATGAATAGAATTACCCTCATTTCGTCAACTTTCAAGATTATGTAAAATAGCTCACTGCATCTTATGTTTTGTCTATTAAGTTATGTTTTGAAAGCTTATTAAAGACTTTACCAAGGGAAAAGTGTGTCACAGAAGTAATTTTGACATATTTATGGTAACCCTTTATGTTGATTTATAAGAAGCTGCTTAGATTGTAAGGACATGAAGGTATTAAAGCTGTGCAATTTGTTAATGTGTGCGTGATGGAAACCGTGTGTTTGTATGCGTTATGAGAAAGAAAGAAAGAATAAAAGAAAGAAAGAATAAAAGAAAAGAAAGAAATTCAAAATATTCTTTTGTGTTCTTGAGTAGAGTTGACTGTGTTTGTGTGCATCGTACTAGAGTGAGAGAGAGAGAGAGAGAGAGAGAGAGAGAGGGACGGAGGGAGAGATGTTAACTATGGCAGTGATCTACAAATGACATCGGAATGCATATTTCCCTAGACATTATAGCGCAACATGTACGTTTCCATGTGTCTTTTGTGTCATATTAGTAACATGCAAATATACAAGTTATATGCTCAGTCGAGGGGAAGGTACATTCAGGTATTTTTTGTTGATGATATTAGTATAGAAATCAACATGAAAATAGATGCTATATTTTATCAGTTTAAAGGCAAATGCAATATTGTATTTACGTTTTGCATATTTTCTTTTGTCTTATTTAGATATTCGCCCTTGGGGACTTCGGGAAGAATGTGGAGGAGGACTTCCCAGTTCCCACACGAGCTTTAATAGTGCGCATAATACTGTCAAAGCGCACTGGCTTTAAGTGTGACCTGTACGGCATGTACTTGGAAACTACTTCTAGATCCCGTCCACATCATCGTGCAGGTCATTCTCACGGAGAACAGGGCAAATAACTATACATTTTTTTATTTATAGCTAGATCCCTTATCTCATTACTTTTATTTGTTAATTAGGTACAATATATAGTCTTTTGTGCATTTGATATAATTGGGATTCATTCGCAAGGTTATCCTCATTTACATTTTCATATTGTTTTACGCATTAAGTTATTTGATTGTGTTAAATTTAAGTTAGTTGGTTCCAAGACATTATATTTTGGTCCTGTGACAATTGCTCCCATGAAATATCTGCAGGCAAAGCCAAACACAAACTCTACGAAACAAGCACTACTCTTGTCCTGATCCTAATTCTTGCATCAAGCTAAATGCAAATATACCCTATCACAGCCCTAACCCTAGGAAAAGAGCCGCAGATGAAATAAGACCTAGCAATAGATTTTTGCAGGAACAAATGCCGTGTCAGCAATTCGATGTATTTCTATGTATCTGCTTTACAGGGTAGCCTAACCTATTTCATGTTTTTGATTATGACGAAAATTATTTAATTACTTACGGGTCTACTATAAGATTCATGAAATAACAGATTGAGTCCCTGTCCCAATATGTTTTTTTTTTCTTGATCAGTGTGATGACAATTTTTGGTATCGCCAATACCTCGGTGCCGTGCGCAGAGCAGCGTTTTTGAATAGATGCATTATGGGATAGCTCAGGAGACAGACTTGCATCGTTTTTTTTGGCTACATATGCACTCAGGTCACGTCTTGTCTTTATCCAGGGGTATTTTTTTTTTTTAATTGTGAGGATTTTTTCGCTTTCCATCATGTGACCCACATATTGATGCCTTGAAGGAGTGAACCATGAATCTATGGTGACCGCAATTCATTAAAATTGAGAAACTTTCAACTCAGCTTTTTAAGCTGAATTATAGCGAACAAAAAAAAAAAGGAGAAACAACGGGAAAGCAGACGAATAAATGCATTGAATGGTATGGGAATTGCGACGGGTGCGAGATAACCGGAAGCGACAATGGTACAGAGGAATCCTAAATTTCATCTGTGACGGGGCTCTTCAGCGCGCGCAAAAGTTTTCTGCGCATTGGCGCTACCGAGAATTGTTAGTTAAGATTAATATTCTTGTGGTGAATATCAGATGACCTGCCTTCGGAAACCAGTTAATAACTCGAATAGAATAGCCATTGATAGTAGAGGGAGTCTGGTACGAGGGTTTTGGGAGAGGGAATTGAGGCTTTAGACCTTGGTGGGTCTTGGAAAAAGTTTTCGAGCCTGCCGTTTCAGGAAAACCACAAAGCGTCGAAGAAAAGAAGAAAGCTAATAATGTTATTGTTAATATCAATGATCATGGTGAAGATGATGATGATAATAACTTTCCTTTTATCATCTACATCAATCAGGATTGCTATCAATATGTCTAGCATGATGATTATAATAATGATAATCATCGCCTTTGATTGATTGATTGATTGATTGATTGATTGATTGATTGTTTGATTTTTATATTTCATAATCTAACGATTTTATTCCTGCAACACAAAGTCAGGTGAATAAAGTTATTCAGTGATATTCTTAATCTAAGATGTGGAAAGAGGTAAATGCTTCCACAATGTACAAAATTCCACGATAACAAGACAGAACTGCAGAATGACGACAAGCAAGTGTCATTTTATGCATATTCAAACTGAAGAATTACAAATATATGCAGTTCAAAAAACATATAAAGCAAATTAACATATAACAGAAATACAGGACGTCATTATCACAAGCAAACGTTTGAAAAAGAAAAATGCTTTATAGGAAACGTTTATGCAATATTAGTATAAGACACATTAAAAGGACATTCGAGTCTCCACTCACTGGATGGGAAACAAAGAATGTAGAAGAAGGATGCCCAAAACTGTGAAAAGTTTGGGCGCAGATGAGTAGTGTGTATGTCATAGCCAAGCCTGAAAACGTGAACATTTTACTGTCACAAATTGTTAATGTCTGAAACGGGACTTGTAATAAGATAGACAAAAACTTCGAAGAAATGGGTTTCCTAGATTCTATAATATAGAATTCCCATGCTGTAGAAACTGACGTATTTATTGTGTTTATGATCATTCCACAACAAGCTTAATGTATCAATTACACTGCTTAAGAATTTGAAAGATTTTCTCAACAGTTTGTAGACTGTCAAAACCAGCGCATCAATTAATACAAATGATATTTGAAGGCTAACATCCAATGATAATGAATATCAAAGCTGAGCGTTAAACAGTAACAGAAAATGATAATATTGCATTCAAATGACTAAAAACGTACACTTATTTGAGCATATAAAAATTAAATAAAATGTCAATTTCATAATCAATAGGCCTATCTGATATTGGAAGCACGCATAATATACGTGTAAAAAAGCACATTATTAACAGTCAGTATTTCATACCATAATCTGCCACATAAAAAAGAACAGTGTAAATGAAACAAACGTCGATTCTTGTTGTACAGTAAAATCAAAAGTAATCATATACACATTCGTGTTGTCTTAATTGTTTTCAAATTTCTAAGAATGTCACATGTCAGAAATCGATGAAACTATTCATATGTATAATATATATATATATATATATATATATATATATACATCATTTTTGCATCAATTTTGAACATATCGAGTAATAACTGCTATTTCATTAAGTGCGTCTTTATGGTGGGCATGATTCCCTTTGAAATCAAAGAGTATGTTTCTTTTTTGGATAACAAAGTTTCTTTTTAAGCAATAGTATATCCTCAACCAAAAATACTTAGGCTATATATTTAAGAAAACATTAAAAGACGTATATCTGCATCTGATTTAAGGATGACATCTCCTTAGTGTTCCTGGATTTAATCAACTTTAATTAATTCAATATCATCATCCTTTTATAATGAGTACTACTAATAAAAAGAACAAGTAATTTCTTATGTGGCGCTATATTTAATTACAAACCGCTGAGAGCGCTTGCTGCTCTGTCCATGATAATGTTAGAGAAAATAGAAACTAGAAACGCGACCAAAAGGAGAATACAACGCAATACAGTGCGATGCCATTTTCTGTATTACTTGCCCTTTTTTTAACTCGTCTTGGACAAAGATATGGTGATAATATGTATGTGTGCGGATCGGACCAAATTAGGGCCAAATTGTCAAAGTTGTTTCTTCTTCTGGAAAACAAATGGTCAGACTTGTCACCACTTTGACAGGTATTATCACTATGGTGATGGTATGTTCAATATATATCTCATACAAAAGATCCAGTGTCCCCTACTTAGATAATCTTAATGATGATGTTTGTAAATACACTAGTGAATGTAATTTGAAGGATATCTATGGTGGAGGAAACATAATTGGGGGCTAGAATTTACATGGTCAAATTTAGTGTCTGAATATTTGACAGGTGTCGTAACTAGTGTGATAAAATGCAAATGGACGCCATGCTCCCCACCACCCCACCACCCGCAAACACATAACGTTTTCAGAACATTTCCTAAACGTCTTTTTTTTTTGAGGTTCCGTACGTCTTCGTATAAAATGGACGTTTTAAAACGTACATACAACGTCAAAGTTGGGACTTAGCATTTACCGCAAAGCACAGGTTTTTGGGAAAACGTTTTAAAAACGTCAATGGACGTTACAAGACGTTTTTATCATGTCTGCTACGTCTTCGTCCTTTATAAACGTCCACAAAACGTTTTTATTAAGTCTGCTACGTCGACTTCGTCTTTAATGAACGTTTAAAAAACGTTTTTATTTGGTCCGCTACGTGTTTGTCATTGGTTTCTTTATCATGAATATTCATGCCTATTTATGAATATTCAAATAAGAAAATATAAGATTTGAAAACTAGTGGAAATGGATAAAAGACATTGAAATCTAAAGATTTATGCTGGGTTCAAACTTTCTGTGTTAAAAAGAAACTTACAAAATTGTGTACCTACGTTATTGTTCAGTTATTCACAATTTCAAATTGTGTTATGAAGAGGTATTTTCATATGTTAATAGGCCTATGAATTAGGTGTGTGTGATCTAATTTTAGTAACCATGTCTTCATGCATTACAGCATTTTGCTGGTATATAAAAGAATGTGATACAGATTCATCAATTGGGAATAGGATGTGTAATAGGTATAGGTGGTAGGACATTAGGAACAGGTTAGGATAGGATTATATAGGATTAGGATTAGGGTACATTAATCTCAGATTGTGCCTGTATAATTTCATAACTGTAATTCCTTTTTAAATACCCTATAAAAATAAACATTAGATGTTCTTAAAAGGTTTTCTGGACGTTCTAGACGGATATGAAAGGTTCTCTAAACATTCTGGAACGGGTCATGAGACCTTTTAGACGTTCTTAAAACGTTTTTTCAACGTTCTAGACGGTTTTCAAAGGTTTTCTGGACGTCCGCAGAACGTCCGCAGAACGTCCGCAGAACGTTTTGAATATTCTTAAAAGGTTTTACTGACGTCTATGACGTCCAAAAGGTTTTCTGCAGGTCCATAAAAATTCCGAAAGGTTTTTATTGGTTTTTTAAACGTTTAACGAAGGTTTTTATGAAGTCCATTTGAAACGTTGTAAATGCGTAGAAAACCTTCCACAAAAAGACGTGCTGAAAACGATTTGACAAAACGTCCAAATAACGAACGTTTCAAGATCGGTCAGAAAACGTCCAAATGTTAGCTGGGCCCCTCCCTGCGATATGTTCTCAGACAATAGTCTTTGTGAATGCGTGCGACGTGAACTTACGGCACTCAGCTGAGTGATAGACCCCTAGATCTCTTGTTTATTACTCTGTTCGATGCCAACTGTTGTAAAATTGGAAAAAAAATGAACAGAAAGTCAGATTCGTCATACTTAAACTATACCATTGGTAAAGAATATATGCATCAATAGTTAACAAAAAAAAAACAACTTTATGTCTAGCAAAGTTGTAGATGTCTTAATCATTCTTATAGATGGGTTTCTTATTATTTTCTTAGATATTAGAGTGCGAAGCAAATTACATAAGTGTAATATTAGCGTATATTTGCAGTTAATCAAGATGATTTAAACTTACATGTATATCGGCTACAAACTTTCGTGATCTGTAAAGTCTACCGACTGTGTATATTCTAATATCTATCATGAATAAATTCTTCAAATACGAAATCCTTAAGAGCTTTCAATATAAAGGTTGGTTCTATCTTTAAGTTGTAATTGATAAATTCGTCCTGCACTTTGGACATGTTTCGAACATCGGATTCTTTGTGTACAAGTCTAGAGGCTCCATTCATTGTTCGACTATAAATTACGTCGTGGCTGCCTTGATGACACTGACCAATGAAATGCACCGTTACTATAAGCATATTGTGTTTGAGCACCTTATACTGCATAGTTTTGTTTTGAAATCATTCCTTCAAAATGCAATTCCTTTCAAATGCAATTGCATTTCCATTGACAGAAAAAAAGAGACTTGTTTTACTTCTGGTTATTAAAGGTCTCCTCTAGAGTAGGAAAATACCTTGCCGCTTTAGTAATTCTCATTTGTTGTCATGATTCTGTTTTCACAGTGTTTTTTTTTATGGTAATATTGATAAAAGTGAATGTGTGTAGAAAGGAGAGAAGGACAGACAGACAGAAGAGTAACGTTCCATGTTCAAGGAATGCTTTGAGCTCAAGAGTATAATGGTGAAGGTTGATTGATATCTTTGAAAAAAAAATCTACTACATTCACATTGAAACTGATAACATGAACATTGTATACGTCTTGCTCGTTGTTTATTGCTATCCTATTGGTTTACTCTTGTGGGACTTTGTGAGATCATTGTGTGTCACTTGTCTTTGAATTGATGCATTGTCATTGTGTGGTTAGTGTTGGGGCGTTGTCAGCATGAAGTATCGTCAAGGAATATGATACGATTGTCGTTGTGTTGTTTGGATGCACTGCTGATTGGACCTTACAATTTAAAATTTCTTGAGATGAAAAATAAAGAATACATGAACACAGAAGAATATTAACCTTTAAACTATTATTACGCTACATATGCAAGCCTTCATGGGTTGTGTATGCCCTTTCTCCTTTCTTATTTCCTCGTTGATTGCTCGACTAGGAACTTGATCGCATGGAAATGAAATGGAATGCTCCGAGCAGCTCATCAGGAATATCACATGACTATCGCATGTGTTTGAATGGAAATACAATGCTCGCATTTGGAAATTGAACTCCTAAACGTGAATTGAATTTGATATGAGGAAAACGAAATATAACTCCTATAAATGAAATAGTCCGCTCGGATTCCGAATTTGAATGCCTGAATATTTTGTGTGAGTGCGTTGTGTGGATTTGAATGCACATTCATGAATTGGAATGACAAAATATGAAATTGACCTGGAAAACCCATAGTATCACATTTTAGATTTCCATCATATTAGAATTTTTAGTTTGCAGGATGATAATATGATAAACAATGCTAGTAGAGGCAAAACTTGTGTGAAAATGACACAAAATTGTATTTTCAATCATTTCTATTGTATCTACTGTTTCATGCCAATATGTATTAGAAATTAAGGAAATAATAAGAAGATCATTTCAGAGTAATTCGTTACCGTTATTACTTCGCATTTTGGGCCTCCGCAACAAGCAATATCAGAAATAGCTTAATCATATATCACAATGTTTCCAATTAGGAAAACCCACCAAATTTAGTTGAAATTGGATAAAAGGCGCAGGAGCTGCAAATGAGAATATGGTTGGGAAACAATGTGCCCCCCCCCCCCCCCGCTTTTATAGGGTTACCATATGGTGACTGTGTCTATTCTCTCCTTCTTTTATGTCCGCTCGTCTGCATTCTTATCGGTATATGTACACAATCCTTTGCAATAATATTCAATCACGGTTGCATTTCATTATTACTCTTTCATCTTGAAAACCAGTTTGATTGGGTCCACGATGGCATAATTATGTTGTAGTTTCATCCCCTCCCCCTCTTTCCCTTCCTAATTTGATCTCATGTCAGTAGACATTGGTTCCTCTGATTTTTGTTTTGTATTCTGTTTGTAGTTGTAGTAGTTCATTATTCGTTCTCTTACGTATTTCCTGAAGGTCCCATATCTTACAAGCTTGAGCTTTTTTTTTTTTTTTTTGGTGGGACCTAATTCCCTTTCCATTCATATCATTATCTTATTGGTACTATGCATATGTACATGTAGTAAAATAATGCAAATAATACATGTTTTCTTTATTTTGTTACTCATTATCACGTGTATCTTATTGATTTACGTTATTGCAATTCTTACTGCAAATATGTTCTGCTTATACATTATAATTTTCTCTGTTTATTTGATGGAAATGAAAATAAATTCAAACTTTGAAGTGTCAATAACAACACACACACACACACACACACACACACAACCACTAGGGGCGCTATTCACCACAATATAAATATATCAGCTGGAAAATGTTATGCCCAAATCATGTTTCCCTGTAGTAGGCTATCTACAATATTCATGTCTTCATTATCTGACAAGAAGAGCAATTCAAACGTCACTTTTTTTTCTTTAATCTCGAATGCTTACCAGATGAGGGCGCTATTCTCTACAATATAATGAAATATGCACGAGGTGCTTTTTCAGTGCTATGTCCTTGGAATTTCCCCAATGACCTCAAAATCACCTCAAAATTCATTTGACACTACATTTGAGATTTCTTGAGGTCATGAACCAAATAGGGAACCATTTAGTATGATATGAAAAATAGATTGAAAATCTCTGAAAATCTATTTTTAATGACTTTTTTTGTCACATGAAAAAATAAGGGAAATAAGGAGAAGACAATCTTAGGGGTATATTTACATCCATAATTACCTTATATTCGGTCCTTCAGATAATTATGACCAAGAAACCGCATTCAATCCACTCTTAGACTGTTCAGCAAATGAAAAAAAAAATACAAAATCCGCTGACGTGGTTGTCATTTTATGGTTACAATGCATGGAAACCAGCAAAATTGGATATAGGTTAATCATAGTATAACACACACACACACAAAAAAGAAAAAAATATGCCTGCAATAAAATTTTGGGAAAGTCACCTAAAGTGGTTGAAATTGATAAGCAGGTGTAAAAGAGTGGCAATATTGGACATAGGTTAATCATCACAACACAAAACATTACGTCGGCAATAAAGTTTTGGGAAAGTCACCAAAAGTGGCTGAATTTGAGACAGGTGTATAAGAGTGGCAAATGAATATGGTGATGTGGAAAGGGGCGCAATATGTCCCCCCCCCCCCCATCCTGCTCATAAGGTTAAAGAAAATAATGTTTGGCGCTGGACAGAATGACAACAAGGCCTACAACTGTACGTAGCATGACGAATGTAATGTCTTTTCTTTTTTTAATGATGTGGACATGGAACGTGCAGGCCGTAACTGTTGTGGTTGCGTAGATTTTTTATTATTAAAAAACGATGCCATAATACTGAATACTTTCTTTCTTTTCAACCTTGTCGCTCTTTATGTTGTTTGACAAGAAAGTGAATAAATCATTATTCCCGAAAACAAGTAGACTGGTAACAGTTCCACCAAGTAAACTTTCACTTTGACTAGATTTGTGTGGTAGGTGTAATATCTTTGGTTAGAATATATATGATGTCCTTGGGTATGTAATGACAAAGCATGTGATTTCAAAGCTATTCGCATCATATTTTCCAGTTGCGGAAAATATGATTAACAAACTGAACAGACAGTGATGAAAAAAGTCCAAATACGAATATTTGCATTTGTTGAAAAAAAAAAAAAACATGATTACTAGTGATTAATGATTAACTATTTAAGGGATATCTGTGTGGGTCTATACTGACTTAAATTTGTAGAATGCAGAGCGACTACAATTGTCAATGACGTAGTTCTCATCTTAAAAAAAAATGTCATGCGATTATAGGAATAGCTGCTGTCACTGCTGGCGTCACTGGGTTTAATCACAACAGTCTAATAATAAAGGTATAAGGTAGGTTTACCGAGACGGAGCTGTTGTTTAAAGGCAATCTACATAGTGAATAGTGAATTAGTGAATTATTGTTATTATTTCATGATAACCATATATATATATATATATATATATATATATATATATTTTTTTTTTTTTTAATTGGGAATTCAGTTTAGTTAGATTCAGAGAACAACTTACCGCATGTCCCCGTTTTTATGAAAGGATTGCAATCTGTACTATTCAATAAGGTGCAATGATTTCAATCTACAATATCGGCAATGAAAATAGCCAATTTGGCTTGAGTATTTAGGTTGTTTAGCCTGCAACAATCCTAAAAAGAAAGATTTACACACACACACACACACACACACACACACACGATGTGAAGGGAGAAATCCGCACATCTTTTTTTTCCTTTTTTTTTTACCTCCATATAATCTCGTGATATTTGTTTATTTTTCTTTATTTTACAGCAGTAAGTAAAAAGTTTTCAATAATTTTTATTACGAAGGAGATATCAACTCTAGGGATTTGTGATATACAGTGAAATCACTGTAATCACCGTAATGACACATGGATACAAGTAAGTAAACATATCAATCTCACAACACAATATTCACCTTTGACAGTACCTTTAAAACCAAGATATTCTCTTTACCACCCATATTCGTAGTGATATAAAGTATCGATTTTTTCTGACTGAACAAATATAAACAAATCTAGGGCAAAAAAAAACCACACACACACAAAAAAAAAGAACCCGGAAAGGGGCAATATTGTAACGGCTGCAAAAAACAAAACAAAACAAAACAAAACAAAACAACAACAACAAAAAACCGACGTTATACATTTACTTCAGATATTAGAATAAGATCTTCACTCCGTGTATTCCACAGCCGACAATTTTGTAAAAAAAAAAGTTTTTTTTCTTTTTTTTTCTTTTTTTAGTAGGACATTCGTTTAACGTCGTAAAGTCTTTGAATACCCGGACTTCAAACTGCTGTTTAATTTACATGTCGCCGACGCAATATCGCTGATAAAATATAAACTACATTTAATGGTGAGTATGAAATAAAGTGAACCTAGCGTTTCCGCTCACAAAGTGTTTTTTACCCACAGTGATATTACGTGTATCATATTATCTCTAGAATACTGTAAGAGGCAGAAGAAAGAAAATTCAGTACTGGAAGCGAAACATTGCAAAGTGCCGCGATACTGACAAAAGGATGAAGTAAGTCTGCCACAACGTGTTATGATCTGTGTAATGCTCTCTAAATTCTCAGATTGAGATACAATCCAAAATTAGACTGAAAATTTCAGTGTAATAGATTTAGAATCAATTATTTTCACAGTCTAATTTTGGATTTGTCCCTAACCACAATCTAATAAATTGATATCCAATCTAAGGAATTTATAAAGTTGTATAAATTGTGCACAATTTATATATATGAAAGCCGGGAAATGTATAAAATAAGGAGAAGCTATAACTAAATCCAAACTTTCTTTTATTGTCGGACCACTGCATCTTCCGAGTAACAAACCCTTTGGAATAACGAACCGTGTTTCATTTTCTGACTTACCAGTATGTAGGTATAAAGGGAGTTTGTGTATTTCAGAGTAATGAACCAAGGTTATAACGAAAATCCTCCTACGGCAATACAAGGGTATGTCTTTAGAAATAAAAAATCTATTTTATGTAAGTGGGTCTTGTCTGGGCCAGCGCAATAATTATGAAGTTGTTCAATACTACACAAAAAAGTCAATAGATTCTTTTATGGCTTAAAATGACATTTGTATAACATTGTTATCATTTATGTTTCTTTTTTATGCGTTTTCAGAGATATGAAGCTACTTTGGATAGCCTTGCTCTTTCCATTGAGTAAGTATTCATCAAAGAGAACTTGCAAATTCGGTCAACATAAATTACAAATAGTACATTAGGGGTATAACATTTCATGCATGAGCTTCTTTCCAATAACAAAATGAATCCACTTACAGTTATGTTGGACTGACAATCTCCACCTGTCCATAGAATCGTATCGTATATAACATTGTTCTCACTATATCATTTACAGGAGAGTGCATTTCCGTTGGAAGCCCATTATGAATATAACAATATTGTGGATGTGAATCGTATTTTTTTTTCTTTTTTACATGATGATAACCAGGAGACGCCAGGAATTCTTGTTGTATACAGAAATTGTCTTCAATTTTCTGTTTTGAAACACCAACAAAGAGTCTTAACAATCAAACGACAGAACTGTTTTTTGTTTTGTTTTGTTTGTTTGTTTGTTTGTTTGTTTGTTAGATTTCATTTGTTAATGCATCGGATGATTGCTATGCCTTATTTGTATGCCATGGTGAGTATTTCACATTTTTGTCAATATTTGATTCCTTGGTGCAATCATGTTATTCGGATGAATTCTAGTGTTATGTGACATGACTGCGTAAGTTAAAAACAGAAAAAACTAACAAAAGACGTAAAATATATTTCGATGAACCTGTAACGGGTTTTGCTACAATGTATTAGCAAATGCCAAACTATGGAATTCTATTTTGGTTTTTCATCAAAATAACAGACTCTATTAATAGACACTATCATAAATGATACACATACAACATTCATTTGGTAGGATAGCCTAACTCTACAATGCCAACATATTATAGCCTCGCTGCCTTACAGAGGTGTCCAGGTGTGAAATATACATTTCGTGGTATACCATAAAACAAAATGAAATGATTAAATGACCTATTAACGTAAAGATTTAGGATAAACTATGTACATTTTGTCATATTCAAGGAGAGTCTTCATAAAAATCTTCTCGTCGATCCTATTTTAAAATGTATGTTTCCAACTTGTATAGTTTGTCATGACTTGAATCTAATATGACATCGATACCCTCAAAATATACACTGTATGTGTGATGATAATATTGTAAACGGACTTTGAATTTGCTTCTTTCACACTCCGCCACTTTTGACAAACCCTTTCGATGTGTCTATTCTGAGTATAACTGAGCAAAATCTCAGCGTTTTATCGATACAATAAGTTACATTGACTTGAAGTTGATTATGGCAGCACGAGTCGATCGTATCCACACCAACGCTTTTACAGTTTAATCAGTATTCAGTACCATAAGCCTGAGCTTATTTCTACACAATATCCATCGAGGAACCTGTTTCAAAACTTCAATTCATCTATGTTTCAACCTGGGGTGTCAATATTAGGCATGGCGTTACAGCAGCATCAGGAGATACAAACCCATATACAATATTGCACAGGAAGAAATAACGGGAGGAGATAGGTTGTTTTTATATAGTCATGTATGATGTATAACTCCAGAGAACAAAAGAACTAATGGGTTTGATATTATTGAATTCGTGGCTCGTCTTTCGTTCGTCTTTCGAGTAGTTTCTTAGCTAACAAGTATTGTTTTATAAAATGGCTCCGGATGACCTCCCGTCCGGTAAAATCCTAACGCATGAGGGGGAAAAGGTTGAATTGCATAAATTCACGACCCCTTCTTATAAAACAAATGATGCACAGTCCTACTTCGTGGATCGGTAAGAATTGGATCCTCTCGTTTAACTTTGGAAACAGTCCAAAACCCCAAAGTTAAACTCATGCATGTAATTCTCTCGAATCCACGCTGCCCTGTGCCTAATTTGTATACTGAAAGACACTAATCCTCTTTTTAATCATCACAGTTCGTGGCGAATTGCAAGAGTATTAGAATCTGACTTTTCTCTCCTATATTGAAGATGCTGAATACGTAACTGCTTGTTGCCAAATTCATAATGAATACGACTTTGGCCATGAAAAGAGATAGCTTCTTTGAAAACAAAAATAAAACATATTCTAGTTATCCAATATGATATGTATGTAGCTTCAAAAAACATAAATCACGAACTTCATAAAAAATTAATTACTATTGTGTCCTCAGCTGTAGTAAAAAAAAAAAACACATAGAAATCATGCGTATTTAATTGTCACAAAAGTGTCGCTGTCATGTGTCTGCTTTATTTCGTATCGAAAGCTTTTTGACAGGGAAGAGGTCGAGACGAAAATTTAGAGATTTTTTTTTTTAAATTCAAAGATGAATATGATATTTATTTGTACCATCTTATCTTTTTCTAATGAATGTTTTCAGGCAGGAATATTAGTAAGAAACTATCCTATTTTAAAGTTGACATGAATGAGTAGATTACGAATGAAAACGAAATGGTAATTTCAGTTAAAATGGGATGTCATAGTGCTTCATATTGCGTATAAAGACTTCAAATTGTCTGAGCGCAGATTTCTCCGATTTCGATAACTCTGACTTATCTCTCGATTTTATAAAATTTTTAACGTCTCCTGAGTATAATGCTTTGACCACATATGTGGTGACGTACGTTTAACTTGATTAGAAATTTGTTTTGTTTGCTCGGTTAATGAATTGTGATTGCTCAAACTCGAGTTTGGGCTAACTACGCTCTGTCAGAGGGAACTTATCAAAGCCAACAAGGATGGATGCGACCAGCTCCAGCGAAACATGGCGGCTGTGATGACGTCATAAAAGATGGAAGACGAGTTGCACAATTGCTGAAGCACGAGATCGACCGAAGCAGGGCCTACATGGCGCCTAAAGGACTTATCCCAGTCGTAAGACTAGTATGCAAGATTCGAGGTAAAGCCGTGTGATGGAGGGTGCACGTCATGAAACCGAAACTCAAGAGTCATCCAGCCCACGAGTCATACGGCCCATGAGTTCGACGCTCTAAGCTAATAAGGCCCGCGAGACCGACGCACTAAGCCCAGTGTTGCATCTGTCGAACTCTTGGCTGTTCGTCACCTATACAGTGTCGAACTCATAGGCTGTATGACTCGTGAGCTGTATGACTCATGGACCTGTTTTCAGTGTTGAACTCATGGGTGTCGGTCTCGTGGGATGACCCCTGGATGGAAGCCATCAACCGAGGGAAGGGAGTGGGAAGATGAAGGTGTGGAAGGAGAGAGAGGAGTCATAGCACTTTAATTCAAGTTTGTTACAGCCGATACCGAGCGACACAGTTCTTATTTTTGTTTTTGTTTTTGCAACTGCTTGCGACAATGCCGAGAGAAGCATAGTTATGATTTTTCGTGAGTGCATACTTTAATCACTGCTTCTCCAGGAACTATAATAATGTGATCATGTAAGGGCAGAAAAACGTATCAATATAAAGTGACTAAAACACATCGACCACCAATAACAGAACTTATGACCTTACAAAGCCCTTCACGAGGTCGCACCTTATTGCCACAAAGGATATGGGTGAGAAGGAGCCATGAATTGAATCAGAAACCAATCATTTTTGGACTGGGATATACAATTATTACAGATGGAAAGCGGCAAATTCTCTTTACAAAATGTATTTGTCTGATCGCAACTGCTGGTATATTATACATGTATCTTAACAAAGAGTTCTTTCACACACGTAGCACATCGTCACCCATCTGATTGGATACAAAATTATATACTTTTTTATTCAATAAGTCATAATTCTTTTCAAAGTGAAAGGAATGATCTATAGTTAAGGAAATGTGATATTGTGTAGGCAGATAAAGTCATGAAACATAATGATTGATATATCATACTTAGAGAGAGAGAGAGAGAGAGAGAGTGAGAGAGCGCATGTATGCAGTCACATTTCTTTCCATTCATTATTATGTCTTCATTACTTTGCCTATATAAAATTTTGACTAGATAGCATAACACGTCCTTAGACAAAATATTATTGTGCTCAGCCAATATGGTTGTGTATTGATTTCTGATTGGTCAGTCAAGCCAATGACGGCTTCCCCAAGCCATTCAGGATGGACGATAGATAAAACGTAGATATAGGCCTATTAGATATGTAGGTCCGTTTGAAAGAAATGTATTTGGATTCAGACCCTTTTGAAATTGAGCTCTTCATTATGTAGTTACATCAAATTTATGTATGCATAAAGCTGTATATTACATTTATGCTTATTTATCAATAATTATGCAAGATATATACACACGCGTATAGGGATATCTAGTTAAATATATAAACATTTTATTTATCATATCTTCATGATATTTTCCTCAGAGTGCTTTTCGTCGCCTTGCCCAGTCGATTTGCAATGCGTGGAGACAGTCTCAAGCTTTCAATGTAAGTGTCTTACCATACTTGTATAGGTGTCAGTTTAACGCCAATGATGACGGTTAATACGCCCTATGCTTTTCATTTCTTTTACACCATTTTGGAATTGAAAAGCGATGTTAATTCATAGGATTAAGGAATCACGAGTTTCATTATCCACATCATCATCTTTAATATTATTACTGTCATCATTGCCAACATTACATCGGAAAATAGTATGCATCTTTATTTTCCTTGCACGATTTAAGTTTCAAGTTTCAAGTTTATTTCATATTTCCACTTTCTCAATGATGAGATTACAAATTGATTGTCAATAAAACAAAAGTACAAAACATATACAACCATATTATCTTATGTTTGAAGAAAAAAAGACAAACAAACATTAAACACAAATATAAATGGTCATTATCATCTGAGATATCACAAATCAATGTCAGAAATATGATGGGGCCTACATAAAAGCAATGATGCTTGTAAAATCTGTAGGTTCCCGAATTTATAGGCGTGAAATTACACGGAGAACGGACATGTTTATCTTGGCCAACTTAAATGTACCAGTCCAAAATCAGTATTAAGAACGAACTATCGAACCACATGAATACTTTAGTATCTCTTAAACGATACTGTTACATATTTCGCCGTGTTTACAAAAAAGTGCTCTAACCGTATCGTTAAATAACTTGGAGCTGCGGACAAAGACAAAAGACTGGGGGTATTTAAAAAAAAGCGGAGGTTGCTAAGATCCGGGTAGTGTGTATCCACTAAGTAATAGCCGTTTTAATTTGCGTTTGAAGGTGAATAGAGATAAGGAAGAAGTAATATCTTGAGGGAGGTCATTCCAGTATCTGGGTCCAGTAAACATAATTGTTTTCTTTGCAAAAATAGTGCGAGTACGGGGAAGGTGATAATCGTCACTCTGACGAGTGGGGTAGCAATGAATAGAGCGATTTCTTTTGAACATGTGGATAAAAACAGATGGTAATTCATTAGTTGTTAGTTTATAAATGAAAATTCCAAGATTATGATAACATAGGTCTGGAATTTTCAGAATTCTATTTTGATGAAAAAAACAGTTGGTATAAGCAAAATATCCCGCGTGGTTTATAATTCTTATTGCACGCTTTTGAATACGAAGAAGGGAATCTAACAATAGATTAATTGCATTTCCCCACTCCAAAATTCCATAGTTAGAGTGTGGAGATATTAAAGAAGAATATATACTCTGCAAAATATAAACAGGGAACAAATGTTTAAGCTTATTTAAAATTCCAGTATTTCTGGACAGAATTTTACTTACAAAATTAATATGAGTTTTCCAGGATAAATCTCGGTCAATCCAAAGCCCTAAAAACTTTGCGTTATTAACATGCGTTAAACATATACCATTTATTTTGATCTCATGTAGAACAACATTCAAAGAATTACAGAATACCATATAATATTTTTTATTCTATATTCAGGGATAATTTGTTTGCATAAATCCAGGATTGCACAGACCTAAGCTCAGTATTCATAATATCAATTAATGCATTAGGGTCTCGATGAGAACAAAACTAAGTTGTGTCATCAGCATAACAAATAAATGATAAAATTGGCGATGATTTTTGAAGGTCGTTTATGTATAAGATAAATAATGATGCTAAATTGCAGAATTTATTCAAGAACAGAGTTTAGAGGATATAAGTCAGTTTGTCTATCTAATAAAATGCGTAGTATAGTACTTTGTCATAATGCTCTACCAGTGCTATCACTTCCATATTCATGATGGGCTTAAAACAAAATGTGACAAAATTTTCACTTTTATAAGGGGTTCTAAGGGGAAAAGGAATTAGATAATTGCGATTGATCAGTGATGATTTCATCTGTAATACACAATACGTATTTGGGAAAGTCTTATTGTTGAAAATGGGGATAAGGTAAGATATCAAAATATCAAGATATATCATTTTGTTGACTTACATTGTGTTCATGCTTTGAGCTTCATATGAATCGACCCGACGTGGAATACTTCATAAATCAATTAAAGACAAGATAAAAATTGCTTGCAATATGTTGTGGAGAACTTCGTGCGACATGGTTCTGTTCAAGGTACGCATGTTGGACTTGTGTTCATTTTTCGTCACGTAACGGATCCAGGAGGAGCGCACCGGGCCTACCCCCTTTATTTTTTGTTAAAACAAATAAGAAATATGAAGGGGAAAAATTTGAGGGAGGGGTATATGCGCCCTCTCTTTACGGAATTCCTGGATCGGCCCCTGGTTTTACGATGACGAGGTGTTGTTATAATCACCCCTTTGAGTGAGTTACATGTCGGGATGACGTACAGGGTAGGCCTATACTAATCGGCATCATAGGATATCAACGGCTTCCATGTGTGATTGCTCATTTAATTCCCAAAAGGTGTTCCACCTGAAAAAGGTATCGTTCACGGAGGGAAAGAGAGAGATGTTCGCCTAATCGGCGGCCATGACAAACGGGAAGGTGCAGTGGAAGTAAAGAGTGGCGCCGCTGGTCAAGCTGTTTGGTTTCCTCTTCCCGCTTTACACTGAGACATATTCCAAGCATCGGTCCTCTGTAGAGAGTTGGGCTATCCAGGCGCCCTTGCTGCCCACGCTGTGGCTACGCTGGGGAATCAGAACTCTGCGTTTCGCACTCCGATTGGACCAGCACCATTTCATTTCCGGTGCAATGGAGACGAATCAAGAATGGATGAGTGTTCCCAAGTCTCATCTTTTGTCGAGGACTTCGGCATTCAGCCAAGCTCTGATGACGTTGATGGGTGGTTTGCCTACGCCTTCTGCTGTCCAAGTAAGAATATCGATTATATTTTCCTTAATATATATGCTGATGGCACATCTGCAGTGAACAGGATTCGTTTTTGGAGACATGATTATGAACTTCTATTCGTTGATATAATAAAAACGATAATGAAATTGAAAATTTATATAACGCTTTATACAAATATGTTTCAAAGCGCTTTACAATTATCAAAAGAAAAACAAACATACAAATCATTTACGAACATTACAAAAAATCACTATACATTATCAACAGAACTGTTCTTAAAATAAATGGGTTTTGAGTTCCTTTAAAAGAATGCCAACGGAGACGATCAGTTCAGTTCAGTTCAACTCAGTTAATTTAATTTCATTCTCATTTTTCTTCTAACAAAATAACAGAATAAATCAGGAATTATATCACAAGAAAAGACACACATTAGAACGTGGAAATGAAAATTAACAAATAAAATGATGAACTTCCTTCCAAAAGGTGCTAGATCCATCATTATTCATGGGATTTAGCGCCTTTTGGAAGCAAGCTCTTCATAATAGAGAATGTGATATCCCGTGGTTAGCCTATATTTCATCCTGCAGTATAAAGAGTACAATAAAACTTTTTGGAATGTTTTTGATCGTTGTTTTTGTTATTGCTCAAGATTCATTGATCTCATATTTACGAGACATAATGGCAATTATGAACTTGTATCCATTACTACACATCCCATGAAGAGTTAGAGTAAGCCAGGTTGGACCGCCTGGCTCTGGAAAGAGGCCATCCTCCTCAACTCACCTGGTGTTATTACCAAAAACAGTACCGATACATTGATAACCTAGTTTTACATAAAAGTCATTCAGCAATATGAAAAAAGGAAATACAAATCTCATAATAAGGCTCTATAAAAACAACAACACAAGTTTAAGCAACCATCTCATTGTAAGAAGGCCCTATCAAATTAACATTCGTGTGACTTTCAATCTTTCTATAGCTCTACTGAAATATCAAAGGGCAATGATACACGGCAAAACTGAGATAAACCAACATTTATCGATGTATGGCTTTGCCAAGTAGTTTGCGTGTGCGTGTGTCTGTCTGTGTGTGTGTGAGTGTGTGTGTGTGTGTGGAGAGAGAGAGAGAGAGAGAGAGAGGGAGAGAGAGAGAGAGAGAAGGCGGTGTTTAGTTTGCAGGCACTGAGGCACAAACCATTGTTGGTCGTAAAAGAGTCTGCGCCAAGACTACTACATGCACACAGGGCCTATGGGACAGTGCCTGTGGTAAATGAAGTAGCCTTGCCGCAGACTCCTTAATGACCAACAAGGGTTTGTGCCGGCAAACTATATGCTCAGCGGTTAATGTTTGCGTGAGGGATCTCGAACACTGTCGTCGCTCTCCCCCGCGGAGGGGAAAAACATACACGAACATGTAAGGGATCATTCCAGTGTTTGCTGATTGTTATTGAATAATCAGATACGAGGCTCTACAGGGTTGACATTAAAGAATAAGTCCACCTTCATTTACATTAGAATTGAGAGAATGCAGCAATATTAGTAGAACACATTAGTGAAAGTTTGCGGAAAATTGGACAATCCGTTCAAATGTTACGATTTTTAAAAGTATTTGCGCAGTCACTGCTTGATGAGGCTTTCTGAAAGAGAGAAGTTGATTGTTCTTTTGCTATGCGAGAAAAATGGAAATGTGTTGAATTTTCTTTATTCTTTCTTAATATCGTTGTACAGATGTGACATCAAAAGCTATAGTAGTCTTTTCATCCAGCCGTGAGTGAGCAAAAACTTGCACCTGTCCACTTCTCCCATATTATTTTTAATGACAGACGCCACCGTTTGGCCATCGTCGGAGAAGGTTAAGGATTTCGATGACATTAAGAAGGCACCCTACAAGACACAATATTATTGCGACGAGGACCAGAAAAAATGCGAGAGACTGCATCCAGGAGCGCAACTTCCCCGAAAAGGCACATTTTCCCGCACGAGGGCGATCATTGTAAGCAAGCATGAAACAACCTTTGTCTCTCCTGTGCAGTTATGTAAAAAAAAGAAAGAAAGAAAAAACAACAACAATTCACGCAACAAAGTGCATAAAAGTGTTTATTTCAAAGTGCATATTAGTTTTGCATACAAGCAAATGTCAGTTTCAGAGGGGCAGAGAGAGAGGGAGAGAGAGAGAGAGAGAGAGAGAGAGAGAGAGAAATAAAGACTGAGGGATGACTTAGATTTCAAGATTAAAGGGGTGGTGTAGTTTTGGTTGAGGTTGGGCTTCAGGTTTCCAACTTTTGTTTTACTTAATGAGAAACTTTTTATAAAATAATAAAGAGAAAACAAATCTAAGACAAATTAAAGGTTTATTAAATTAAAATTGTGTTTGAAATGTCCGATAAAATATCCAAGAACGAAGAGGTCCTGATAAAAAGTGGGACCCACCCTTTATTAGGGCTACTTTGCTCTACTACAATCATGTTTGACTATCTCAACCGTTTCTGAAACAATTTTCATCAAATAAACTTTGAATAAAATAGTATGCTCTTTAGTATTTCATAAAACAGATTTTCTAATCATGTCACAGCAAGCTAAAACCTGCATCAAATCTCCTCCGAAACTATAATATACCATCCCTTTAGATCTCATATTTTCCTTCAGGATGTTCATTGATTTGGTGGTATAATACACTTTCTGACCTTATTGTTTGTACTATTATAAAAATCTAAGATCATCGGAATTGAAATTGCTTATCGAGTTTGTACGTTACAATTTTGTGCGAGCAAATTGATATACCATAATTATAGTTTTGAATGCTTGTGCATGTCTGTGCACTCTGGGGGCATTTCATGAAGCATTTTGTCCAACAAAGTTGTCGGAAAAATTTGCTCTCAGCCAATCAGATGCAAGGATTTCAGTAGCTTGTAACATTTTGTCAGAAAAATATCCGACCAAAACGCTTCATGAAATGCCCCCTTGATCTATCTTTGAGAAAGTATGGTTTATGTATAGATTACAGTTATAAGTTCGCAGTTAACAGCACGTGATGTTGGGAACATTCCCCCCCCCCCCCCCCGGCAAATCGATCAGAAGAAAGCATTGTTTCAATATGCACTTTTGGCATTATTTTATTCATTTATTTATATATTTTCTTTGCAGGAGCAATCATGACTTGTGTACCTCCGCCAAGGGGGAAGGTTATGCTTTCGTTACCGACGGTTTGTTTGTTTGTCCGTGTGCAAAATAACTCAAAAAGTAGTTTACGAATTTGGATGGAACTTACAGGAAATGTTAAGAATGACACAAGTAACAAATGATTAAAATTTTGTAGTGATTCGAGAATTTGGGGGGAATTTATGTAGGATTTTTTATATGTTGACAGGTAGAGTCAACTCATTTTTGAGGTTATTATTATTATTATTTTATTTGGCTTTCAATCACAAGTACATTTTTCGAAATCAGAAAATTGTACATTGGAGTGGTATGGGGGCACCAGGTTGGGTAGCCCGGGTCTGGAAAGAGCCAACTAAATGACTTAGGCCCTCAGGCCATCCTCCCCAACCCACCTGGTGCACTCAAAACAGTCAGTTTTCAAAAGCGCACTGAAGTGCGTGCTCTAGTCAGCTATAAGTTTATGATAGGAAGAGGCGCGCCGTGGTTTATGACTTAACAGAGGCTACTGCATGTATATTGGGAATTTTTCAGCATGTTATTGCATACATATGGGTGGAAATCACTGATCTCTACGGAAGAGCCCAAAGAGCTTTTCCCCAGTGGTGGAGAGGAGAAACAAGACCATCGGTGGAAAGTAGCTGCTTGGCGGAGGTCTGCGCTCTCAGACTGCTTTTCTAGTTACATGTATTTTTGTTTCCCTGCAATATGCAAACAGAATCTTGTATTCAAGAGTATACGGCATTGCAATTATCCGTGTTACTTAACGATTATTACATACTTGTGTTTGTGTGTGTGTGTGTGTGTGTGTGTGTGTGTGTGTGTGTAGGGAATGCATCCTACAAGAACTTCTTTTAGCATTTTCCCATTTTCAGAATTTCCGTATACTTAAGATATTCTGTAAACCTATCATTAATTATGTTTTGTGATGAAAGTTATGTACTCAAATTCTGTAAAATATCTATTTGTTTCTGTTGGAAATGGGATAACTGAATGAATAAATGAATGAGTGAATGAATTACTTTACTATGCTATTGTATTGTGCAGCAATCGTAATGTCGAAAACAAAAGCTACTAACAGTAACAAACTATAATTGTAAATATGTGCATGTATCTATTATTTTCAAAAAAGTTACATTCATGACAATATGGAATGATTGTGCATGTTTCCATATATGAGGATTTGAAGAGTTTGTTTGCAAAAACCGATAAGTCCATATTTGCCAAATGGAGATATTTGCGATTAAAGGGATACTACAGTTTTGGTGGAGATGAAAATTGGGCTTTAACTTCTTTGCGAGATACCAAGAAAACCCTTAAAACATAGTACAGAGCATACCAGTTTAAGAGGAATTTAAAGTGCATTTGATGAAAATCGAGTTTGGAATGACTGAAACATCCAAAAACAAAGTAAAACAAAGCGATCGTAATAAAGTGTGGGTCCCACACTTCATTAGAATTGCTCTTTTTTCGGATATCTAAGCCATTTCAAAACAAATATTCATCAAATAAACGTTGAATTCCTCATAGAATTACATGCTCTTTCATATTTCATAAGAGGTTTCTCATTATCTCGCCAAAAAATATTAGAAACCTGAAATTAGGTGTCAACCAAAACTATATAACGATCCATTTAAAGGTCAAGAAAATAAAGAGAATAATAAGAAAATGTTTGCTTCTTTTGACCATAACTTAAAAAATATACCTTTATGTGTAGTGACCAATATATCATTTAAAAGGTATTATTTTGTACTTTATGACAGAGATCGTACTTCAAAATCTTCAAAAATGGACTTATCGTTTTTTGCAAACAAACCCTTCATTTGTTTTTATGTAATGATTTGTTTTCATAAATGTGCTCTACTGTATGTTTGTATAATACATGTATCATAACGTAGGTACCTACTTACATTCCATCTTACCACGTTGATATGAGTCTATCAAAAAAAGTCGTTTTGATTGTTTTTTTTCTTTTAACCGTTGTGCGAACTGTATAGGTAGATGCAGAGAAGATGATCAAGGTAAAAGGGATCTCTGTCTATTCACATGGGCTGTGTAATGGCACCACATTTACACTGTCCTACTCAAGCAACTCGGCCAGAATTCTCCACACTCTGAAATTATCGTGTAGCCATGACAGTGCAAAGGTGTGAAATGCTATTATATATATAGCGGGGGGGGGGGGGATCCTTATCAATAAGCAAATTGCTCGACTTGGACACCGGCCTCTGAACACCATTTTTCAACTAAAGGAACTGAACACACACACACCACACACGTAGAACAAAACACGTAAATCTTTTAAGTATTTTAAATGTCATTTGACGTATTGTATATGTCCACATGGTTAATAACGCAATTAGTTAACGCAATATCATATGTACTTATGAAGAGTTTGCTCACAAAAACCGATAAGTCCATATTTGCCAAATGGAGATATTTGCGATTAAAGGTCAGGAAAAATAAAGAGAAAAATAAGAAAATATTTGCTTCCTTTGACCATAACTTCAAAAATGTACCTTTATATGTAGGGACCAATATGTAATTTAAAGGTATTATTTTGTACTTCATGACCGAGACCGTACTTCAAAATCTTCAAAAATGGACTTATCGATTTTTGCGAACAAACTCTTCATATATATAGGGATTATTATTATTAGTCGTAGTGTTTTTTTTTTTCTAGTCTGAACTTCTTAATCGCTCTCCCCATTCTCATTCACAAACACTGATTATTCGGGGCTGACAGCCAGACAAGCTTGCTTTTCACATTGTTTTATGTAGGTATACTTCTTGTACAATTCGATTTCGACTAGTTATCGGATTCACTGTAATTAATGTGCATATCATATTTGTATATTCATTTGCTGGTTTATTGTTGATAAGGTACAAGAATTAGTTTTACTATCCTTGGCGTATAGCATTGATATACAATGATATATGAGAAGCATGAAACGAATTGAATATACTTATACAATATTTGCATACATTCACATATACCATGTTAGACCCTTGATGGCATTGATTATAAGGCAGGTATATATGAGCTCTGTGTTTGGAAAGTTTAGAAAACAACAACAACAACAAAAAAAAAACCCTTGCCGGTCCGCTTTGACATTGTCCTGTCTTGTTTTGTTTTGTTTTTAATGACGGGACGTGATATTTTCTTGGTGGCAAAACTACCCATTGTATAGTATATATACCTTTATCTAAAGATAATACACAAGATATTCGTGTTTGAAAAGTCCATACGAACAAATTAGTTATTCACAACGTAGAGAGATCTAGGAGACTGTGAGAGCTAGGGAAAGGAGAGAAATATTGGAGAAAAAGAAATGATATTCGCATGGCTTGGATTTTTTTTCTCCCGAATAATATTTATTTTCATCCACAGGTCTTCGTTGTTCCTGATGGAAGTGAGATGGAATATTTATTGTTCCGCTTTCCTTACGTCTTTGATCTCCGGTTTCTCTTCATCTCTTTGAGACCCACCGAAAGTTGTGATGAGTTGAAGTTTCGACCATTACGAGGTAATGCAGAATTAATATAAACCTGCAATACTGCTCTTTGGAGATAAACTCCACTAAATAGGGTAAATGATGTTATACAGAATTCAGGCTGTTTAAAATCAGATCTTTCTTGCTCTGAGTGTTATAATCTTCTGCTGTTTCATCATCTTATGTTGTTTATGTCAAATACAGACTGTTTATGATATATATATATATATATATATATGACTTTTCTGTACGCTTTCACCAGGAACAAAAATATCAAATCAAATCAAATCAAACTAAATATCTTCACATGTTAAACAGAGAAAAAATGGTTGAGGAAAAAATGTTTTATAAATGCAGTCTTCTTTTTAGTTTCTCTGCATGCAGTAGTCTGTCTAAAAGTCACTTTCAGTGATAATGCAGGTATTTTTCCCATCACAAACACACACGCACACAGGTGCGCGCACACACACGCACTCAAACACACAAATAATCGCTTAATCGTTGAATGGCTAAAAAAGTTTGATGCTCATAACTTAGGTATGATTAATTTTGTTTTGTTTTTTCGTTCATAAAGAATCAAAACAAAACAGACTATGTTCTGTGTACATCCAATAGGAAAGCTTTGACACGGTGACATTATGGCCTAATTTGCATACTGTGCAGTTGTCACCGTTACAACCAACTGTTGGGTGGTATCATAAAAGAGATTTAATTCAATCGGTACTCCTTCTCTAAATAAGAGCACTCCGTATTTGCACCAACTCACATTATCCTGTAAACTCTGAATCGTTATTCTCTTAATTTAAAACCCAGAAATAAACGATATTCATATACATTACAATGCGCAATTGCAATATACGTGTACAAAATACGAATCGACACCCTCCCATCCTCATTCCACAACCTGTTCACTGTGAACTCCAGAGTCCACGCTTACTCAACTCGATATTCCCAAGATTATTACCTCCACAATCCCAAGCTTATGATAGCTCAAAAGTCATTTAGTCACCATGGACCAGATGTTTGGAATAATCTCCCTGAGCATGTAAAGGCAACCACTAAATCATCTTCTTTTAAGGCACTTATGAAAAATATCTTTGGTCGAAATATAATAAAGATTGACATTACAAGAAATTGGTATTTGGTTTTCATGTTAGCTCATAAATAAACACTTTATACAGGTAATTAGGATTCTGGTAACCTGCTGCACGAGTCTGTTTAAAATCATATTCGTGATCACATCAAAACTAATGTTGCAAAATGAAATATGTAACACGAACATGGCACACAAATACACCAAAAACAAACGCAATTATGTCAAACTTTAAATTAGCATATTGTACCTCACGCCCTACACAGCACAGCACAGCATAGCACTAACCTCAGCGCAGCGTTATACTAATACTTTGTTTGCTATCATTCGGGAAAATATCCCTATTGAAAACAAATTAATCGAAAAATATTTTGAGTTTTCCCAACTATTCTCTTTAACCTCACAAATATTTTAATTATCCCGACATTTTGGAGCTGATTGTTGATTCTATTTTGTAGACACGTCCGTTACAATGTTATGTAAGTCGAATTTAAGGCAAATGACATTTCAACTAGGAGGATAATATCAAAATGACACAGTTTTTTTTTCATCTTTTTAAACAACACGGCTTGTTCTGACATAGGGATTACATCATTTTCGCAGCAGTGCCTACGTGATTTTCTCTATCTTTTTTTTTTCGTATGCTTTGCGTGAAGAGAGAAACGCATAGAGCATTTGATGTACTTGAGAAGACGATGATAATAATATAACTTTGGCTATATCCCGTAAAAAAACAACAACCAACAAACAAACGATCGGAAATATACCATCAAGCACATTATATTAATACAAGCTATTAGGACATAATCATTAATTATGACATCCTGCATGCAATGCTCTATTATGCAGGAAACCCTTCTCTCTCTCTCCATCTCTCTCTTTCTTTCTCTCTTTCTCTCCCTCTCTCTCTCTTTCTCTCTCTCTTAGAATCAACAGCTGCAATGCAAAGGAAACAACCAACTGTATTCGGTAAGTATCTAGTTAATGACAGGTTTTAGTGGAAGCATGAACACTGCATTGTAGTTATCGGCCAAATGCGGCGTTTACACCATATTTATTCTTCCTCGTTCAGTTCTCGCTTCGGTGAATTCTTGCGGCGTCTGGTCAGGCTAGACCAGACATCAATTTTCCATCGCGTCCCCCTACAAACTGCCTCCACGTTTTGTTTAGGCCTGTTACGTGCTGTCATGTTTTGGGGTTTTTTGTGCCTTTTATTTCCGCTTCATTTTTTTTTCTTTCCATTAGCAAAGGAACTGCCGTGGCTTTTTTTTTTTGACAGCTCAAAAATCTGACAAGATATTCAGGAAAATCACGGTCCGTGCACGTTTGCACATCCCGTTCTCCCGCGTTGTCTCACGTCTGTCCCGTTTTGTCCATGATGAGGTGACAGTGACTGCCTTTAACATGGTGTAAACTCAGCATATGTTATTGCGTGCATGCGCGCACGCACTTGCACATCAAGTATTACTGGAAACAGGCGTGCGAGTAACAGCCATCCAGCACAACCAATTGTCTGTAATGACCACAGTGGTAAGTCGACGTAAATGGACACTTCAAATTTGTTTGTTTGTTTGTTTGGTTGGTTGTTTAGTTGTTGTTTTTTTAGTATAGGTTCTGATAATATGATTCCTCACAAAATCTACCTACAATTCGTCTTTAGATCTTTTCTCAAATGATGTTTCCAAAACCGCTACCTATATAAACCGTATAAATAACATCGACATTTTTCACTCTTAATGGCATGTAAACGTATATGAACATGACAATTTCACAAGTATTCGAGAAAAGCAGTTCTGTTGCTCGTAAACGTCCGACGTCCCTTAGGTCGTCAGCAGCTTTATAATTCTGCATCCGGCAGACAAACGATAACTTGTAAGAAAGGGTGGCAGACTGTTACTAGAGCAACAAAACACTGGGAGCAGCCAAAATCCTGAAAAAAACGTGATATTTTCTTTGTTTTTTCTCTATCATACAGTGCCTAAGAGAGCGTTTTGAATATAATATGGGTGCCAGGCGTGATGCTCTGTTGCTTGCAGTCATGTTTTAGGTCATTAGAACCATATTCGTATAATAAATATCACAGTAATATGGTTGTTGCTGTGGTATCCGCGATCTAAAAATAGTTTATGGGAAAAGTTTTGTTTCTTTATGAGGAAACGACCGAAAAAACCCAAAACTTTGAGTGTTAAGTTCTTTTGCAGCGTGGATATGAAGGTGAACCATCTCAACAGCAAAATTGTTTTGAGCAGACGTTCATGTCAAAATGTAACGTTTCCATGACAACAGCTGCGTATAGCATATAAGCATAATGAACAAGCCAATCTCCTCCTCCCTTCCCCCCCCCCCCCCAGCCCAGGAAGCCCACGCACATAAGGACTCGTCTATAGCGGCGTGGATGAAAGGGATAGTCATTTTATTGGTATTTATGGCATTTATGGTAAAGAGTCCAAAAGAATGTTACCCACCATTACAAGTACTTTGTTTTAAAAATAATAGAGTTTTGGTTTGTATTTTAATTGATTGTTGATTGATAGCTGATTCATGTTTTTGACTTTATGGAAATTATGAAAATCAGTAAAAAGTGGAAAAGAAAAAATCCTACAATTTCGTTTCGCAGATTACCATAAATATAAAGATAGCATTTATTTGTATCTCTGTTGCTTGTGTCTTTATTACATGCTATTATGATTACTAAATTGTTGTACTGATTTTGTGACATTTATATGCCCAGACATTTTATTGTATTATGGAGATGAAAGAAACGACTTGAAGCAAAAAACTTGAAACTTGAAGTCTCAGCCTAAGGCTTCTTTCATATAAGCCCCGAAATCAGCTTGTTCGTCGGCCTGACGACTGCTTGCTACATTCTTGCACGTCATCAATTATTCTTTCTCCTTAATGTGAATTCTATAATGTCCATACACACAAGTTGTCATTGTTCTTATTTTGTTTCTCGCAGAAACAGAATGCATCTATTCAAGAGCAGGTTCTCGGTCGTATATACCCTATATCCCGCCTCAACCAAACTGTGAGCATTGCGACGTGACCTCAGCCTATTTCCACATTTGTGATAATGGTAGGGCCTCAGACTCTATCAGTATTTCCTTCGATGAGCCGCACATGGTCTACGGGTTGCGGATGGCGTCGGAAACCATATCATCTGTGTCGATAGCCGCCATCTTCGTCGAAGAGAGGGAAACCATCTGGAGGATCCTGCGTCCCGTTGACTCTGACTCACGTACTGTAAGTACAAGAGAGATGAGTTTGCAAAATTCAAAGCACACAGACAGGCATTGCAGCATTTAGAAAAAAAAAATCTAATTCTCAACACCTCCTTCGAATTAGCTCTTCCGAGACGGTTAGTGAATTACATTGAGCAATATTTCATGGGGATTAATAATTTGATAAAAAGAAAAAAATGTATTCCTTTTCTGACACAGGATTTTACTCCGCCTTAAAATGAAAGATACACAGTATGCTCAAACCTAAACACATTATTAAAGCAAAAAACGAAACAAAACAAAACAAAACAAAGCACAATAACAACAATTTAACCCACCTACATCATTAAAGCACAAACTATCAGAAAAAAAAAACCAAGTCAAAACTCAAAATCCGAAATTCTTCAAAGAAGATCGCGGGGCCCATATCTTTCATAATAATGCTTGAAACCATGCACACTTACAATGTCTTCCTTACATTCCCTTATTTTTATTTTTTATTTTTTGGTTATCATAACCCGGCAATGGCTCCTGACTACACAGGAGGAAAGTTTGTAGTTGCGCGTTCATAATCAAAATTTACATAGTCCATTACGTTTCAGCAAACAACAATAGCAACTGAACAAACAGGTTTGTGATTTTATGATATCGTGCATACAATGAAATTATTAATCAATTCCGTTAGGACATTATCAAGGGACACGTGCGAAATCCATATTTTCTTTATCCAATGTCCGATACTACGCTGATAAACCTTCAGGTCCTATCTTGCAAAAAGGTGATGAGATGTATTTGACTTTGTTTCATCAAAATCAAATTTGACACGGAGAGAACAGTGCTTGTTGAATACTCAAAATTTAAAGATAATAAAAAGTTTTGGTACCTCAAAAGCTTCCCTGAATTTCCTTGTCTTGGTTTGTGTTTCATGTTAAAGTACGTTGTCTGTGAGAATTACTCGCCCCAAAGTGCTCTCATGTCTTAGTAATCATGCAATAATGGTTTCGTACCAGAGCCGACGCTGACCAGCGTCGATAAATATTGTACGAAACCACTGACTGCGACCAGCAGCGTGCAGCCCATTGTACGCATAGCTAACTGCGACCAGCAGCCCCATACGCATAGCGTAATGGGGCTTCGCATTGTAGCATTCAGGATCATGACAGAATTAGTATCGCGGGTAAATGTCAACTTAAAATCCAAAATTTTTTTCGATTTGAAGACTTACCAATTAAGTTGAAGTATTGAAAACAGGCTTCGAACAACGTTTGGTTCTGCCAATAGTCCCTTTCTGTTCGAATTGATGACTGAATGTGACTCGGCCGAGAGGACCTTGGGAGAGCTACATACACTGGATACCATGGCCAGCGCATGCGCACACAAACATCTTATCCGTTCATGGATTTGAAATTTGTGTGCATGTGATGTGTTCGCATGCACTGGCTGTAGTATTCAGTGTACTGTATGTAGCTCTCCTAAGGTCCTGTCGACCGAGTCACATTCAGTCATCAATTCGAACAGAAAGGGACTATAGGCAGAACCAAACGTTGCCCGAAGCCTGTTTTCAATACTTCAAGTTAATTGGTAAGTCTTCAAATTGAAGAATTTATGGGATTTTATAAGTTGACATTTACCCTGCGATACTAAATCTGTCATGATCCTGAATGCTACAATGCGAAGCCCGATTACGCTATGCGTATGGGACTGCTGGTCGCTATAATGGGGCTGCTGATCGCAGTTAATTGCATGATTACTAAGACATGAGAGCACTTTGGGGCGAGTAAGTCTCACAGTGTTAGTTATATGAAAGGTACTTTAACCTGAAACACAAACTAAGACAAGGAAATTCAAGGACACTTTTGAGGTACCAAAACTTTTTATTATCTTTAAATACATCCTGGAGAATTGATAGAGAACATTATTCAAAGTATATGTCAATTGGTAAAAATTACAGTTTGCTTCTTTAGTCTTTTGTAATCAGCTCGAAAAGAGATATAAAAAAAAAATGAAATTATACATATCTAATGAAACATGTGCAGAATTACGACAGGACCATTGAAAAGGGATTGTGTGTTAGAATTATCCAAAAGTTTGTAATCGAACGAATGAATGAAATTGGAAAGATGTATCCGAGCTTCATCTTACTTACAGAAGTGTGTACCTGACTTGAATCAGGGAGGTGACCTCCCTGCTTGTATCCCTTGTCCTGTAACATATGGAACTCAAAATGACACAATATAAACGACTTTCATATTTCACTATAAGTCGCATGCATCTTGTATTTACACTGTAATTAACTTACATAAAAATTGTGTTTTAGTCTGATCTTTCCTTGATGATGTTGGTATGATCAACGGGTAATTTAACAATCTCCCGCCGCCTGCCTCAGTACATTATAACGTGTTGTCAGGTTGATTACACAATATCCGTATACTACAACAGTGCACTTGTCTAACAGAGAGCTGTAAGGTTTGTAGTGCAGCCTCGAAACAGATAAGAAAAATTGCCTCCCAAATTGGAAGGGATGAAGTGTAAAAAAAACCCCCAAACCCCCTTTAGTGGTTGCGTAAATGTGTTTGTATATGTATGATATTTGCGCGTGTGTATCTGTGTTCTGTTCATGAAAATCAAATTAGCGATACAGTATTCAACAGGTAGGCTACAGTGTACCATCTCTCCAATACTTGCTGTCCGTCTATGACCTTACCAGCATCCAGCAAGATGGGCCGAATTGCACTTTCTGTAAAATTCAAACAAAGAAAAATGGATAAAAATTTAAACGGATGGTATAGCATTGGTGGAGATGAAGACTGGGCTTTTAATTTTTTTGCTAGATACCAAGAAACCACTTAAGAAAAAGTACAGAGCATACCATTCTCAGAGGAATTCAATGTTTATTATGATGGAAATCGTTTTTGGAATGGCTGAGACATCCAAAAACAAAGTAAAACAATCTGATCCTATTAAGAGGTGGGTCCGACTTTTATCAGATCACTCTGTTTTTTAAATATCTCAGCCAATTTAAAACCAATTTTCATCAAATAAACGTCCTCTTGTAATTACATGCTGCCTCATATTTTCATAAGAGGTTTTTCGTCATCTGACAAAAACAAAATGTTAGAAACATAAAGTAAGGTCTCTAACAAAACTATACGATCGGTGTAACTTCATGGAGCATCAAAGGCATTCTTATCTAGCCCCGATGGACTCAATTTCAGATTACCCTCCCAACTCTACTAAAAAGCTCCTCGGACACATCTTTCTTCACGCAGGCCCTGCTATATTTGTGGTAATGGTCAGATGGTAAACGTCCGAGCTACTCTACATGATTGCAAATGTTTCTCGCGAATGGTAATTTCGGGGAAAGCACCACATAAATACATCATATAATCATATACAGTTTGTATTATTACATGATATTATATGTATAAAATGTATATTATGTAATGTATGATATACGCGTGCATGTTTCAGTTACAGTTTACTTTAACGAAGGGCCACTCCCTAAGACGCTACCACATCATACACCCACCCCAGAAGATCAGCGAGCTCACCTTTAGCGATATTCAGCACAGGTCTTTGTCCACTAAGTCGAGTTGCCTGTTTCTCAGGGTGCACGGCCATCCAATCGTCAAACAACTTGGTTTGTTGTTTATAGACGCCGTTGTGTTTGTTTGTTTGCTTTGTACTCAGTTTTACCTTTGGGAACAGTGATTAAAACAAATCAAGATAAAGCATTTAAGATGCATATGTGCAGGTCTATTGTGCCACAAAACATCCTATCATAATATAAAATTTTTCTCGATAAAGCCTAAGATCAGTATTTCTTTCTCAATAAAACCATAACTGTAGACGGTTTAGTCTGGAAACATTTTAATTATAACTATCGTTTATATTTTTTGTATTCAACAATATTTAAAGGAGTCCTCAGGATGATTTTCAGATATTTACATTTGAACAACTATAAATTAGTAATACTGAGTTTCAGAATTTGTGATAATTGGGATGAAGAATAAGCATATTTTCAAAATTTAGAACAAATTGCAATGAACAAGGATGATGACATGGCAGAGTCAAGATAAGAATGCATGAGTTGGGGCTCAAGGAAGCAGGACAAAAGAAGAAGGCATGCATAGATTATTCACAGATGAATTCGCAAGCAAGCGGTATTGTAATGGAATTACACTGCTACATTTCTGAAATATGTAAACCTCCTATGTCATCATCGTTGTTCAGTGTAATTTGTTTATAGGTTTTTCAAAGTATTGGGCCGAATGCATAAACGCTAGCAATTGCTTGTGCTAGCCTTTTACTCGAATCCGTATGCATAAAAACAAGCAATTGCTTGCGAGCAAAAGCTTTTGCTAGCAAGCACAAGCAATTGCTTGCTGCCCGCAAGCAATTGCTTAGAGACCAAGCATTTGCTTAAAAACGTATGCATAAAACATACCTTTTGCTAGTTCTTGCTAGCAATTGCTTGCGATTTTCCAAGCTCTGTAAAATGAGCTTGAGCTTTTGCTTAACCGGAACGTACCCTTTTAAGTATCCTTTTCATATTCATGAAAGAAAGACCACACTTGTGAAGGAGTGGTATAAATCTACAAGAAATTACTCATAAGTAGTGTAAGAAACTTTTTCATTTCAACAACAGGAATTTCCAGTGGTTAGCACGCAAAATGTGATGAAAAACAGGTAGGATGTCTGACTTCGGTGGAGAGCAAGGAGACCTCTCTCCGCGTGCGATCTGGCAGATCCGGGCTACTGTAAGCTGCAGTGATTGGAATCAGCCAGTAATACATGTGTGTGTATAGATGTGTGTGTATGTGTCTGTGTGTGCATTTCATAGCTCTTCTGCTATGTCAGGAAATGTTTCCACACAGACATGCCCTTTCAAATACATGCTGCCACACTCGCCTTTGTTCTTGTGTTCGCACAGGCGTGACGTCCCTTTTGTTGAAAACGCAAGCAATTGCTTGTGCGGGACAAGCAAAAGGTATTAGCATAAAGCACAAGGTTATGCACATGGACTTAAGCAATTGCTTGAGCTAGACCTTTTGCTAGAAGCAATTGCTTACAAGCAAGTGCTTGTTTTATGCATTCGGCCCATTGTTTCTCTGCTCAAGAACCACAATAAATTTCACAAATCTATACATGGAGTAGTCGATTCATGTACTACATAATGTGAAATTATGAAAATTGTCTGGAATGTCCCTTTAACATCGATTATACTGATTCCAAATTTTACAGTGGTTATTTTCATCCGTATAAACATTTAGAACTATTTTAAAGCACTATTGCTGGGGTTTGGTTTCATCTGCAAATGGTAAATTATGCATTTATTGAACCAGTAAACAGCAAGTAGGTTATAAAAGTCGAGGCCAGTCCTTTCAAACTATACGAATTATTTTAGGTATTTGCAATATTTGTAGATGTAATGTTATAATAATACTGCTGAGATTTGTATAGAGAGGATACAGGGTGTCCTTCATTTCAAGGTTACGTAAGCAAATCTGCGGCTTCATCGAGACGCTAAATGCATGTTATAGTCCATGGGCCAGGCCAGATATTGGTACCATCTGAGGTGGCAAAACCTTTTTGGTGTCATTTTGTTTGTCGGGCATAGATATGCTTATCAAGCTATGATAGCATTTCCAAATGAGTAGCTTAGTCATAGTAAATGAATTTTTAACCAATTTGGTCTCGTTGTTATATCCCTATACTTCTGAATCGAAACTAACCGCCATACAAAGAAGAGCACTGTCTTCTGTATGTTCCATAGAGCTGTAAAATGCAGCTCTATGGTATGTTCACAGGTGTTCTGTTGTAAACGCGGTGCGCTTAGTCTTTATACAAGGCAGCGAAGGGAATATCCAAAGGTTATGATGTCCACAGCGCTTAGTCTTTATTCTAGACGGCGAAGGGAATGTCCAAAGCGTATGATACAGTGTATATGCTTTTATCTAAAAACAACAACAACAAAAGCAATTCCTCGTGAATTTTACCGTATCTTTCAATTATTTATAATTTTCCGGCGAAAACGCTACGGTGAAAACGCTGATGCCACGCCAATGTCGCTTTATTTCCCTCCAACAATGAAAGATAATGCAAAAACAATGTACCGGTACACTACAATACATTATAATAAATAACATTGTAAATGAACAGAGTGATTTTTGTTTAACACTGATGTATTTGTTGATAGGGTGGTATAAAAACAGTATAGATAATCCCTTTTATGAGGAACTTTAGATATGATAACGGTACATTGGTCTAGATAAAGAACTAAGCGCACCGCGTGACAGCTGTGGACATCATAACCCTTTGGATATTCCCTTCGCTGCCTTGAATAAAGACTAAGCGCACCGCGTTTACAACAGAACACCTGTGGACATACAGAAGGCAGTGCTCTTCTTTGTATAGCGGTTTAGTTTCGATTCAGAAGTATAGGGATATAAATACGAGACCAAATTGGTTAAAAATTCATTTATTATGACTAAGCTACTCATTTGGAAATGCTATCATAGCTTGATAAGCATATCTATGCCCGACAAACAAAATGACACCAAAAAGGTTGTGCCACCTCAGATGGTACCAACAACCCATTTTTCGGGTCTTGGCCCATGGACTATTAAGTGTTATATGACATTGTCTGTTTTCCTATGATGGGCTTTGATATGTTTACGTTTCAATCATATTTTCCATTTCCCGAGATATGCAGATCCAGCTGTACAAGACATTCCCGAATGTGATAACTACGTCATCAGTCGGTTAGGAATGACCAGTAAAATAATACGTGACAAAAACATCCAAGCCTCGTCATCATCTCAGAGTTCGGACCCCTCTCACGCCCGGCTAAGCCACTACATGAGCTGGTTTCCCCGCAGGAATGACTTGTCCCCATGGCTGCAGGTATACGGGAGCCCCCCTAGCCTTTTGGCAAGGCCTCGTGGCTGAAAAAGAGACTGACTGCAAGAGAACGGGTGAACGCGAGACCGAGCGGCGCAGCCGCGAGGCCTTTTGAAACATGAATTTCTTATCTTGAGCCTTGTTTCTCGCCGATTCTCCTACCAAAAATTAAGGGTAGCAGCCAATCAGCGACCGCATTGCTCACCACGCCGTCGCATTAATGAATACGCATAGTATGCATGTCGGCTGCTCGCTCATCCGTAGCTCCCTGCATTGCCAGCGCAGGGTTGGCACGTCCTCATAGTCCATGGGCCAGGCCAGATATTGGTACCATCTGAGGTGGCAAAACCTTTTTGGTGTCATTTTGTATGTCGGGCATAGATATGCTTATCAAGCTATGATAGCATTTCCAAATGAGTAGCTTAGTCATAGTAAATGAATGTTTAACCAATTTGGTCTCGTTGTTATATCCCTATACTTCTGAATCGAAACTAACCGCCATACAAAGAAGAGCACTGTCTTCTGTATGTTCCATAGAGCTGTAAAATGCAGCTCTATGGTATGTTCACAGGTGTTCTGTTGTAAACGCGGTGCGCTTAGTCTTTATTCAAGGCAGCGAAGGGAATATCCAAAGGTTATGATGTCCACAGCGCTTAGTCTTTATTCAAGACGGCGAAGGGAATACCCAAAGCCTATGATACAGTGTATATCCTTTTATCTAAAAACAACAACAACATCAAAAGCAATTCCTAGTGATTTTTACCGTATTTTTCAATCATTTATCATTTTCCGGTGAAAACGCTACGGTGAAAACGCTAAAACCACACCAATGTCGCTTTATTTCCCTCCAACAGTATAAGATAATGCAAAAACAATGTACCGGTACACTACGATGCATTATAATGAATGATATTGTAAATGAACAGAGTGATTTTTGTTTAAAACTGATGTATTTGTTGATAGGGTAGTATAAAAACAGTATAGATAATCCCTTTTATGAGGAACTTTAGATATGATAAAGGTACATTGGTCTAGATAAAGAACTAAGCGCACCGCGTGACAGCTGTGGACATCATAACCCTTTGGATATTCCCTTCGCTGCCTTGAATAAAGACTAAGCGCACCGCGTTTACAACAGAACACCTGTGGACATGCAGAAGGCAGTGCTCTTCTTTGTATAGCGGTGTAGTTTCGATTCAGAAGTATAGGGATATAAATACGAGACCAAATTGGTTAAAAATTCATTTATTATGACTAAGCTACTCATTTGGAAATGGTATCATAGCTTGATAAGCATATCTATGCCCGACAAACAAAATGTCACCAAAAAGGTTGTGCCACCTCAGATGGTACCAACAACCCATATTTCGGGTCTTGACCCATGGACTATCATTGGCATACCAACTGTGATCTGACTCGTGAATGTAATGAATGATTCATATTCGCCTTCGTCGGGAGGCGGTAGGGGAAAAAAAAAACAGGTTTCAAAAGGCCTCGTGGCTGCAGCGCCACTCGGTCTCGCGTTCGCCCGTTTCTCGCAGTGTTCGATGTGGCGAGTTGGTGTCAATCTTCAGCAACGAGGACTTGTCAAAAGGCTACCCCCCCCCCCCGCACCTTCCTATCAGCGTAATGATAAGATTATATAATTTGCGTTTGATCTGATTTTAAAAAGGTATACTTGCTGTCAATCAAATATTGCCTTTCTGCCAATGAATAGCAAATGACTTACAGGACAAAAGCAGACAAGTGAAGGTATCATTTTCCATTTACAGATGAACCCCCCCCCCCAAAAAAAAAAACAAACTAACAAACAAAAAAAAAAAACCAACAACAACAAAAAACAACAAAAAAACCAACAAAAAAACCAACAAAAAAACGAGCTTTAATTAGAGTGCTTCAAAATAGTTCTAAAAATGTGAGTTAGTGGTAGAAAAAAAAGTAAGAATGTTATGTTATTCAGTATCATCATCATTATTAGGTATTGTATTAGGTATTGTTAATGTGTAAAATATCAGAATACATATTCAGATTGGCAGGAGCTCCGCTCAGGAGCCCCGCAGGGCACCCGGCTTTGCCCCATCATCTTTCTGGCGATGATTAATGATGCATGCATCTACGAAGTGATCCCTTGCTTGAAATACGTGGACGACCTCACCCTTCTGGAGTGCAGAAACCTCGGAGCAGTATCCACCATTCAGGAAGCTGTGACACGTTTGCACATCTGGTCAGAGCAAAACTTCATGAGACTTAACCCGGAAAAATACTCGTCAATGCAAATTTGCTTTGCTTGCAATGTGCCGCAACCATCAGAAATCATGATCGGAGATTCAGTTGTAGCCCAAGTGGATGAGATCAAACTTCTTGGTGTAACATAACAACAGGATCTGAGATGGTCTAGTCACGTGAATGATATGCTGAAGAAAGCCAATACGAAACTCCACCTTCTGCGAGTCCTGAAGGGTTTTCGTATGTGCCTCGCTGACCCGATAGTCATCTATTGTACCTTCATTCGCCCTGTCGTGTGTGGTGCTCTGGCCTATCAGTTTCCCAGATAAATGACATTGAGAGAGTGCAGAAACGCGCGTGCCGCATTATGATTGGATCACAGTATGAGTGTTACAATTACGCCCTAGTGAGATGTAACCTGGTGAAGTTTTAAAAGTGACCGTCGCATCTCCCTATGTGTGAAATTCGCTCGAGAACACTGCAAAGAAAGACTATCGCCTTCATGACTTAATCCCAGCCAGGAGAATGAGTTGTCATGGACGCAGTTTGCAAAACAATCATGAATTTACAGAGCTGAGATGCAGAACAGAACGATGTAGAAATAGCCCCATTCCATTTATGATAAGGTTATTGAACAATAAGCAATGAATTAATAGTCCGGAAGCTGAGCTGTGTTGTATCATAATGGTTGTGTGATTTTTTCCTCTTTTCTGCTGATAATCAATGGAAACATAATTCTTTTTTTTTTATGTCCTAGGTGAGATATAATTATTGTGATGAGAGACTCCCTGAAATTGATTTATATAGTATGCTGTCATCACTCGGTTGACCATGGTCAGCTTCAGATTTTTTATTGCAATTTCAATCATGTTATATTCGCACACGGTGACATGATTATTATATAAGAGTAATTAAGAACATATTTTTCAAGTTGCTACATGCAAATGTTTTTTTATATATATTTTACATTCTTTATACATCCTCCTTGCACCTTTTATACATCCCAGTCAAGAGAATGAGCTGTCAAGGATGTAATTTGCAAAACAGTAATGAATTCACAGAGTTGAGATGTGCGCAGAACTGAATGATGGAGAAATATAAATAGCCCCTTTTTTATAATAAGGCTATTGAACAACAAGCATAGACTTGTGGGTCGGGGTAGTTATGCTGTATCTGTATAATGGTTGTATGATTTTTTTTCTGTTTTTTTTTCCTGTTGATTATTAATGGAGACATGATGTTTTGTTGCACAGAAAGTGCTAGGTGTGATATTATGATGAGAGACCATTAAAATCAAATTGGATAGTACGCTGCCATCATCCGGTTGAACGTTGGCCAGCTTTATGCTCTTTCGTAATTTCAGTCATGTTGTAATTATATATATGATTATGAATGTAATTTAGAATATGTTTTTTGAACTGTGAAATACAAATGTATTTTTCAACACTTTTATGCATTCTAGCCGAGAGAATGAGTTGTTAAGGACGTAAATAAGCAATGAATTATGGGTCGGGTAGCAGTGCTGTATCTGTATAAGGGTTGTATAATTTCCTTTTTTCTCTCTGCTCTTATTGTTATTAATGAAGACGTGATTTTAATAGTATACATATAGAAGTATTGGAACAAGTTCACTCGGTTGACAGTGGGTTCATCCGTATTTATTGCTACTCGGAGTTTCATGCCACCTCCATGAGGCGCAATCATCAGGCAATCATCAATCATCAGATATGATACATTAATATATATGATATGATATATATATGACATGATATATCAATATATTATTCATATATTCAATCATCAGATTGCCTGATGATTGCGCCTCATGGAGGTGGCATGAAATTCCGAGTAGCAATAAATACGGATGAACCCACTGTCAACCGAGTGAACTTGTTCCAATACTTCTGTCTAAAGCTCTTCCTTTGAGAATATCGAGCACTCTTCATAGAAGGATAGAATCACCAAGTGTATATATATATATATATATATATATATATATATATATATATATGAAGTGTTAGGCGTGATGTAGTGATGAGAGACTTTTAAAATCAATTTGTATAGTATGCTGTTATCACCCGGTTGACCACGGACTGTTTTTTATGCCTTTTCTTGTAATCTCAATCATGTTGCGATTGCATACAAGAATATATATATGCAATTCAGAATATATTCTTTAAGTTGTGATATATAATTTTTTCCGTATTTTTCATACAGTCAGATACAGTTTGTAAATATCTAGAAACAGTCTTTTTTATCTCTCTCAGGAACACAATATTGAATACTATGATGCGTGATTATGCCTGCGTAATTTTGAAATGGGTTGTTGGATTAAAGAAATTATGGTGTGTTTTTTGTGTGTAGTACATTGTATATATCTATACATACTTTTGGTGAAGAATTATTGTTTGAAATATATTCATATAATTTCATATATTTGTGATATCAAATGAATAGATTTTATATTTACACACATATATGTGAGTGTGTTTTTTTGTAGTGATATCTGGTATTTTTTTTTTGCAATATATTTTATGTCTTATTGTTTTTTTTAATGTGGATGTAATGTACGACAGTTCAATGTATTTAATTATCATTGCAATGTATTTTAGCCTTCGGGCTACGATTTTGCAAATTTTACCCAATACACCATTCTAACAATAATGATAATATACAATGTGAACAATTATAGTTATAATCAAATAGTTTCTGAAATAACCCGTCTACACTTATGGCTTATTGAGAAAAAAAATAGTTATATCTCTTTTATCTTTTCGCAACTCTTCATGAAATAGGTGGGCCACAGGACTTTTAGATTTTTTTCTGTTTTTTTTTTCTTCGTTTGTTCTGCTATCTTGTCACCACTAACAATCCCTGCCAGTCATATTTAACGTGTATTTGAGTTGAAGATACTTGTAAATCTTTTAAATTTTCTGTGGGACCCAATATGCAAACTAATTTTGTTACATATTTATGTACTAAACCAAAGTCGGAGATTTCTTTTGTTTTGCTTTGTTTTATTTTTCCCCGTCCTACCCAGATCAAACTTCCTAACATGGCATTAGTCTACGGCTTCGTGGCTTTTTCCTATGGTGTCTATGACTACACCGGAACTACTTTTCATGTGCAATATGCCGTTAGTAACGTCGAGGAGTTGCAATATGTAATGGACCCTTACTTTGGAGACAAAGCAGTAAGCAGCATAACATAGTCGAATACAAGTAGCTGAAGTGAGATGGAAGGGAAATTAAACACTTTTTCTATTTTTTTTTCTGTTTTCTTTTCTGTCGCCCAGTCTGGATATCAAGTCAAATATATGCCATTGCATTGCTAGTTTGATGAATATCCACATGAAGGTACCACTACATGAAATGTTATCAAATTATGTTCTCCCATCTCATCGCCCTGACAATCCAAAATTATTTATTTTCAATTTGATGTCCTTTTCTCCCGTGTGATACAGTGGGACCTGCTTAAAGGGATGGTAAACTTTTGATTGAGATGGGGCTTCAGTTTTCCATTTTCTTGTGAGTTTATGAGAAACTTCTTATGATATATTAACAAACATGCAATTTGAAGAGGAACTGGAATCTATTTGATGAGAATTAGGTTTTAAAATGGCTGAGATATCCAAAGCAAAACAATCCCAATAAAATGTGAGACCACTTTTTATTAAGACCACTTTGTTTTGCTTTGTTATCTCAGCCATTACAAAACTAATTTCCATCAAATAAACTTTAAATTCCTCTTAGAACTGCATGCTTTTTAATATTTCATAAGTGGTTTCCAATTATCTCACTAAACGTTAGAATCTGACTCACTCATCTCAACCAATACCATACCATCCCTCTGACCCTTTAGCAACCGAAGTTTTTATACATAATGGCCTATTATTCCCTAAAAGGTACAGCAACATTATACTCTCATTTCGACAACTTTCTAAATTTTGTAAAATAGCTCACTGCATCTTAATTTCTTTTTGTTTATTTGGTTATACTTACTTGAAAGCCTTTCAAGACTTTGCCAAGGGAATGGTGCGTCACAGAAGTAATTCTGGCATACTTTTGTAAATCCTTCGTTGTTCTATAAGAAGCTGCTCAGCTTGTAAGGGCATGAAGATATTAAAGCTTTGTAATTTGTTAATGTGTGCGTGATGGAAACCGTGTGTTTGCATGCGTTATGAGGAAGAAAGAAAGACAAAATGAAAGAATGAAAGAAACAAACAAAGAAAGAAAGAAATTCAAAATATTCTTTTGTGTCCTTAAGCAGTTGACTGTATTCGTGTGCATCGTACCATAGAGAGAGAGGGGGGGGGGGGAGAGAGATGTTAGTCATTAATTAATTATTCACAAATTACATCGGAATGTATCTTTCCTTAGACATAGCGCAACATGAACGTTTCCACGTGTCTTTTGTGTCATATTAGTAACATGCAAATATACAAGTTATATGCTCAGTCAACGGGAAGGTACTGTACATTCAGGTCTATTTTGTTAATCATATTAGTATAGAAGTCAACATGATAACAGATACTACATTTCATCAGTGTAATGACGAATGCAATATTGCTATTACGCTATGCATGTTTTCTTTCGTCTTTATTTAGATATTCACCCTTGTGGACTTCGGGAAGAATGTGGAGGAGGACTTCCCAGTTCCCACACGAGCTTTAATAGTGCGCATAATACTGACAAAGCGCACTGGCTTTAAGTGTGACCTGTACGGCACGTACTTGGAGAGTTCTTCTAGATCTAATAGTCATCATGATAGAGGCCATTCTGACTGAAGACAGGGAAAATAACTATTATATATATATATATATATCAAATTGCTAAATCATTTACCTCACTACTTTTTTGTTAATTAGATAATCTTTTATTCATTTCTTTTAATTGGGATTCATTCACAATGTTATCCTCATTTACATTGTCATGTAGCTTTAAAGTTATTGATTTACCTAACTTTATTGGTTGGAAGACATTATATTTTGGTCTTGTGACAATTGCTCCCATGAAATAAATCTACAGGCAAAGCGAAACATAACCTCTACGAAACAAACACCACTCTGATCCTAATCCTTACATCAAACTAAGTGTAATTATACCCTATCACAACTCTAAACCTTATAAAAAGTCATTGAATAAGAAAGGACCTAGCAATTGTCGCAGGAGCAAATGCAGTGCCAGCAACTGTATGTATTTCTATATATCTGCTTTACAGGGTAGCTAACCTATTTCATGTTTTGTTTATGACGAAAATTATTTCAGCACTCAGGGGTCTACTATAAGATTCATGAAACAACAGATTGAGACCCTGTCCCAGAGTGGTTTTTCTTAATAAGAGTTATGACAATTTTTGGTGTCGCAAATACCTAGGTGCCGTGCGCTAAGCAGCGTTTTAAATGCATTATGGGATAGCTCTTGGAACAACCTTGCCCCGGGTTTGGCTGCATATTTACTCGGGTCACGTCCTGTCTTTATCCTGGGGTATTTTTTGGTGAGGATTTTTTTGTTCGCTTTCCATCATGTGACCCACTCATTGATGCCTTGCAGGGGTGAACCACGAATCTATGGTGACCGGAAATCAGTTAAAGTGAGAAACATTTTAACTCAGCTTTTTAAGCTGAATTGTAGCCAACAAAAAAGGAGAAAGAACGGAAAAGCAGACGAATAAATGCATTGAATCGTATGGGAACTGATAGCCGGAAGCGACAATGGTACGGAGGAATCCTAAAGTACATCTGTGACAGGGCTCTTCAGCGCACGCAAAAGTTTTCTGCGCATTGGCGCTACCGAATATTGCTATAAGTTAAGATGTGTATACTTGTGATGAATGTCAGATGACCTGTCATCGGGAACAGCTAATAACTCGAATAGAATAACCATTAGTAGGGGAAGTCTGGTACGATAATTTTGGGAGACAGAATTGAGGTTTTAGATCTTGGTGTATCTTGGAAAAAGTTTTTGAGCTTGTCGTTTCAGGAAAACCGCGTCGAAGAAGAGAATAAGAAAGCTTATAGTGTAATTGTTACTGTCAATAATCATGATGAAGATGATGGTGATGATAACGGTCCTTCCATAATCTACATCAATGAGGATTGTTATCAATATGTTCGCCATAATGATTATGACCATGCTTATCATCACCTTGATTGATTGATTGATTGATTGATTGATTTATATATTTCAATATCTATCTTTCTTATTTTTAATCTAAGATGTTGAAGAGGTAAATGCTTGAACTGGAATGTACCAAATTCCACAATTACTATCAATTAATACAATTAATACAAAACATATTTGAAGACTCTGATCACTTACCTTACATTCGTTATCTCAGAAATATTTAATGATAATACAATAATAATAATTATGATGATCATTATAAACAATCCACGAGGGCACTTCTGAATCTATATAGTGATAATTCGAGTTTCACATCCAGCTTTCATGGGAATATATATATAAAAGAAAAAAAAACGTTTGCATTGGCGGATCTACAGGGGGTTTAGGGTTTAAACCCCCTCTTGGGCTGCCAAATGAAAAAAAGAAAGAACACACATTATCAAACAAACAAATGATTAATCAATTTTATTTCAAGACCAAAATGAACAATAAAGGCACTTTTCTTATGCAAAAGTTGTCAATTTCATGACTGAAAATGCAAAACTTTGCCCCTAACGGGGCGAAAATTATAATGCACTAACAATATTCATTATTATTATCTGTACACTATAATAATTATTTACTCATGAGCAGATTTAGTGTATACATGGTAGCTTCGCGTCCTCGAGTGTAGCCCGTTGAACATACCTTTAGTAAACCATACATTTTTCCTTTTCTTCAATGCTTTCTAGTAATATAAGAATATTTGTTATTGCTCGAACAATGCGATAACGTTTTAGCTTTTAATTAATACATTTCAGAAGAATGGCAAACCGAGAGTGGCTCTCTCGCTCTGTTTGTACTTGTTTTGCATCAGTTGTGATCATAGTCCTCCGCAGTAATTCTTTTTACTATGTTTAATTCCCTATAGAAATTCGATTTAAATGCTATATAAACGCGACTTTTACACTTTGTTTTTTAAAAAAAGTCCCTATGAGTAGGAAGGTTTCTTCCTTCTCGCACACCTCCCCCGCTCGGTCGCTTCGCTCCCTCACCGAGGATCTCACACCGTCACATAAGATAATGTACCCCCGTATAATCATAGTCCTTCGCAATGATTCTATCCGCTGTTTAGTTTCCTAGGAATTTGCTTTAAATACTCTATAAACGCGACTTATGTACTCCGTTTTTTTACAAACAGTCCCTATCGTGGGAGGGGGTATATCCCCCTCCCACACCCCCCCCCCGATCGCTTCGCTCTCTTGCCGAGGATCTCACACCGTCACATGAATGTGCCCACCCCCCCCCCCCCCCCGTCGAGATTTTGCCCCCTCAAAAAAAAAACAAACCACACACACACACACACACACAACAACAACAACAACAACAAAAAACACCAGAAGTGTTCCGCCGCGCTTGGGGCGCGGGTGGGGCTGCAGCCCCCCCCCCCCCCCAAAAAAAAAAAAGATTCGGGGAAAAAAATACAGCATGCAAGTACGCTTAAAATCGCAAGCTGGCAATCCTAAAAATGAAAAATCTCCCACACCCTCACACCCCACTCGATTCGCTCACTCGGGCTCGGTCGCTATTGGATACGCTCCCTCGCAATACCCAGCTCAGCCCCTTAAACCCCCTCCTTGGAAAAAAGCTAGATCCGTCCCTGGTTTGTACAGTCTGCAAAGAGTACAGGATTATAAAAAAAAAGAAGCAAAAATCAATTAAAACGTCACGTAAATATATTAATAAAGGCGTCAAGTCGTATTTGTACAAACTTACTGGTCAATAACAATATCTATCAATGCTAACATTAAATGATAATGATTATTAAAGGTTAATGTTACACAGCAACAGAAAATAATGATATGGCACTCAAACTACTAGAGGTATTTACTTATTCGAACATATGAAAATTAAGTGAATAAATCCATTTCATGACGAATGGTTAATATTGGAAGCATGCATGCTATACGTGTAAAAAGCACAATATCAATAATCCGCATATCATACCATAATCTGCCACATAAAAAAGAACAGCGTTTAGAAGAAACAAATATCGATTCTTGTTGAAATCATATTCACATTCACGTTGTCTTGTTTCCAAATTTCTAAGAACGTTAGATGTTATGTCAGAAATGGAAGAAACTATTCATATGTATAATGTACAGGTCTATCATTATTGTATCAAAATTGAATATATCAAACAATATCTGTATTTCATTAATATCAGTGTGTTTTTATGGAGCGCATGAATCCCTTTAAAATCGAAGAGTATGTTTCCTTTTTTTCATAACGAAGTTTTTTTCTAATCAATAATATATCCTCATTCAAAAATACTTAGGCTATATATTTAAGAAAACACCAAAAGACGTATCTGAATCTAATTTAAGGAAGACATCTCCTTATAGTCATGGTGTTAGTGTTCCTGGATTTGATCAACTTTTAATAATTGAACATCATCACCCGTTTATAATAAGTAATAATAATAATAATAATGATAATAACAACAATAAGTAATTTCTTATATAGCGCTATATTCTTTATCTTATATTCTTTATAGCGCTATATCCTTTTTAACTCGCCTTGGGCAAAGATAGGGTGACGATATGTATGTGTGCAGCTTGGGACCAAATTGGGGGGAAATTGAGGCCAAATTATCGAAGTAGTTTCTTCTTCTGGAAAACAAATGGTCAAACTTGTCACCATGCACTTTGACAGGTATTATCACCACGGTGATGGTATGTACAATATATATCTCATACAAAGGATCCAGTGTTCCCTAATTAGATAATCTTTTAAAAAAAATCTGGTATTTTGTAAAAAAAAGAAAAGAAGGAAATTATCTATGGAAGTAGATACATTTTATGGTGAATGTAATTTGAAGGATATCTATGGTGATGGAGCTAAACGAATTGGGGGGCCAGATTTTACACGGTCGAATTTATTGTCTAAATATTAGACAGGTGTCGTAACTAGTGTGATAAAATACAAATGGACGCCATGCCCCCTCCCCCACCCCCGGTCATCAAAGTTGCTCCCATCAGCAAGTTTGTTGTGTTCTCAATAGTCATATAATAATACGAATGCGTGCGAGGTGAACATGCGGCACTCAGGTGAGCGTTAGACCCCTGAATCTCTTGTTTAATACAAGATTAGTCATTGGTACAATTGTACAGATCAATACCGTTAGCAAAGCGTTATGTCTAACAGAGTTGTAGATGTCTTAAATATTCTACTTGGATTTCTTTTTTCAAAGATATTAGAGTGTAAAAAAAATTACGTAAGTGTATCAAGTATATATCGAGTTTTTTAAATTCATCAAGATGATTTAAAATTATATCGCCTACATACTTTTGTAATCTGTAAAGAACATCAACTATTGTATTCTGATGTAATCATCAATACTTTCTACACTGCAAAAAGTCCGGTGTTAAATAGTGAACACCGAGCTGGTGTTAAAATTTCGGTGCTCATTTATGGTGTTAAATTAACACCTCCGGGTGTCATTTCCAAATTCTAAACTGTTTTTTGAAGAGTTTCTTAGTAACTGCACTTCTTGTTGATTTTTAATTTAAACAAGACGATCAAGAATTTTACATTAAGATACTAGATTTTTGAAAAAATGTGAAAATAAACTTACACCAAAGTAACACCAGCTGGTGTGGTCTCTTATTGAAGCTGGACGGGTGTTAAACCATTGATATTAACACCAACAAATATCAAATCAACACCATGTGGTGTCATTTTTGAATTAACACCAGTGCAGTGTCAAAATAACACAAGGTACAGTGTCAAATTAACACCACGAAGTGTCAGGTGAACACTTTTCAACACCATCACAGTGCATTTTTAACACCTGTCGGTGTGGTCCTTTATTAAAGGTTGATCGGTGTTAGATTTAACACCCGTGGTGTTAAATCTAACACCGATGTTTTTACAGTGTACAAATAAATTCTCACAGCTTTCAGTATCGAGACCGGATCTACCTTTAACCTGTAAATCTTTATTAATCCTGCACTGGACATAATTGAACACCGGATTCCATTTCTACGAATCCAGAGACTCACATTTATTGCATCTGTAAATCAAACGTGTGTATAGAATTCACGTTCTCGTTGTTATGGTGACTCTGACCACCACGCAATGACATGGACTGTTACCATGGCTGGCGGAACGGGGGGGGGGGGGGGGGGAGCGGGGCTATACATGAGGTGTATAGGAATACACAAGGTGTCATCACTTTGGGACCGCCTCCCCACTTTTTCTTTTGACCCGGAAGTACGTAAGTGAGGCTAAAAAGAAATGGATAGAGATCTTGAAGTGGGAGCGCGGTAAGGTTATGTTTTTCCGCTGAAGACCCTTTTTGCTTGTCAGCTGAAGAAACTCGGAAGTGGAAGGCGAGAGGAGGACCACTTGTTTTTTTTTCCGTGTTAGCTCATGAAACCAAGAAATGCCCCCCCCCCCACTTTTGAAAACGTTCCGCCGGCCCTGGTTACTATATCAGCATTTTATGTTTGAGTGCTTCATACTGGATTTTTTTATTGATACAGGGAAAATAAATGAATAAAAGAAACGCCATCATTAAGTAATCTATTGACACACTTCATATTTTTAAACTCTTTAGCCCTTTGCATTGATACGAATAACACGTACTATGCGGGCAAAACGGTAAATGGTTTAACAGTCTAATGTATATCCGCTATATTCGCTCTATTTCAAATATTTGGAGTTTTGCGCCCTTTTTTCCTGAACCCGATTAATACGTAAAGATCTAGAATGAATAATATGTTTTATCCTTTGTTCCACCCAGTATTTGACAGAGTTTTGTTTTGGACAAAAAATCAATCCTTTCAAATGCCACTGCATTTTCAATGACTGACGAAAATAAGTCTTATGGCAATGTTCGATTCAATAAGAGAAACACGTTTTATTTCTTGGTATGGAAGGCTTCCTCTATATCGTAGCCATGGTAGCCAGACACATTGCTGCTCAAGATTTTGTCACATGTTGTCATGATGGTCGTGTTTTCACTGTACTTTTTCATGGTAAAAATACTAAATGTGACTGTGCATCACACTACGAAGGGAAAGTCGAGCTCTCCGATTTTACGTGAGGAATCAAAAATAGGTGAACTAGGCCAACAGAATCAATAGTTATTTTTACTATTTTCTGAAGCAATTTTGCTTCTGCATGATTCTTAAGTTTAAGAATAACAAAAAGAAAGGAAAAGTTTAGATTTTTGCAGTTTTTTTCTTTTTTTGTGGGAGGGGGACAGTGTATTTAGGTATGTCCTTTATAAAAAAAAAAAACCAAAGCAAGTCTTTGCTCACTCTTCATTTTTAACTCTAACACCTTTTTAACAAGAAAATGCCCCTACTTTGAAAATTAGCATTTATCTTGAAGTGCAATTTTCAAGACTTTTATTGTTATTTGTCGAAGAGTTTATCATCGACTGCAAAATTTTCAGCTTGATCGGGTAATCACTTTATTGTGTATTATGGAGTTTTATCTGCGGGGAATAGACCCTATACACGGCAAAATGTCTTTTTTTCAACGAATCCTTTTTTAGATTCTGTCACCCTACTTTTTTTTTTCTTTTTGTAATAATTAGACAAATTAGGAGAATTTATTTGTATGGAGTTACATTATCAGCTTATCAAGGTTTTCGTTCTTTCAGAATTTGCCTTTACCTACAAACTCACGTTTTGGCGACTTTTTGGCAGCTTTGTGATGCATGGTCACATAATGATCTTTTGTCAATACAGCATTGTTCTCCTATACACTAAGGATGAATTAAGCGAAATTGATTGTTTCGTCAATTGTTTTGTCAAAAATAGCTTTGACACAATAAAGTCCTGCAAGTGACAAAACTAGAAACTTGATCACGCGTCTTATTTCAGATGAAGTGCACAAGTTTAAACGTCTCTAAAAACAATGAATAGAAAGCGTGATTTCAAGCGAAATTTCACATCATGTACGATGCATTCTTCTCATCAGATCACAGTCAATTTCGGCAAAATTCTCCTGTCTCCTTGGATTCGCCTTTTTGGATTTGTCTATACAGTTGTAGCAATAAATTCTCAATTATAACTTTCAGAGGAATGATGTTATTGTTGCTTTATCGTTTTATTAGGCATTATTTTTTAGGCATTAATTGTGTGTGTGTGTGTGTGCGTGTGTGTGTGTGTGTGTGTAACTTTATCCAATCAATACAACGATTCATGTATTCCATGCAATAAAAAGTAATCTCTATAATGCTATGTCTATCATGACTATGCACGCAGGGTTGTGCACAACTTATATCATTACTTGTGATATAGAAATAAAACTTTATATTCCCCAATTTCCTTATTTCATTTATAATTCTGAAAAAAAAATTCTAAAGGCGACTTGGTGCGTGAGCAATTACAAACATGTTTTTCTTCCGCCAAAGCTTTTTCTGCCGTACCTCTATACATATGTCTTTTGCTCCCTCCTATACTTTATCTAAATTTTGGTACGACAAAATTAATAATTTTATGCCTTTTAACGCCACATGATCATGATCGATTGTCCTGAGGGATTCTGGAAAAGTTCACAAGATATGGAAAACTCCTGTCTTGCCTGGAAAGATGACGTAAAGGCCGTGTACATTCCTACAGCAACTAGAATAACACGGCAGTGTTCTTTGTTCATTGAGTGGTAAAGCCCCGTCACGAATGCGACTATAACATCGCGATAAGAAACTGGAAATGATATATATGAAACACGGTTAAAAAAAATGCTAACGTTGAAGTGAAATTCACTTTCATTGAAGGTCATGTAAAAATGTTCCTCCCCTTCAGTTATTATGAAATTTTGATATTACGAAAGAAACCTGCTGGTCCCGAGGAATAAACTGTACTTGAAACGCTCGCTATGAAGACATGCAATTTGTTATCTCCCTTTAGACTTTATGACAACTCTATAATGCTTATTCACATAGAGGGCTCTCTCTCACTCTATACATACTGATATGGCATAAATGCTCTCCACACATGATGTGTAGTGCAGCGCCATGCCCGTTCCCTCAATGTATTGTCAGAGCCTTATACAGAGTAGGACAAACAATTCCACATCACAGTGAAAGTGTCCTACGTTCTTCAGGCACGTGACTATGTAGAACATACAAGACAAATTTGGACAAAACTCTTTACATTTTTTTTTCCTCCACGGAGGAACGCTACTTCTTGCACTTTGCTGCTCCTTCTGTTTTGTAAGTGCATTTGATATGGTCTGTGTGTATCTGTGTGGTATTGACAGTGTGCCAAGACAAGGTCTGTGCCAAGACAAGGTCCTTGTGGTTTTGAACATGGTGTTTGTGTGTGCCTGTTCGTGTGTGCGTTCGTGTGTGTGTACTTTTGCAGTTATTGCGTTTCCCGAAGAAAATGAATAGTTATCAATTCAGCATGTCAGGAAAATAGATGGTAATGCCTGAAACCAGGAAATCTTTACAGAACTGCAATTAAAGACGTATCTCTTGTAGATGAAGTCTTGAATTGTATAGTTTGTATTTGCATGTAACAAAGAACTCATCCTTCACTCTCAATCAAAACAAATAAAAAAGATGACGCTCAAAGTTATTTGTACTGCAGGCCGGTTTCATTTGTTTCCAGTTATGGTCGCGATGGTTATGAAGCATTCGCTGTAATGTGTTGCCTGTGTTAGATTGCCAATGTTTACATTATTTCATACGGAGGAAAAGTGAATGATAAGGTACCATTTTGCTTTTACAAAAGTGTTTTTTTTAACCGATTGCATGTAAATGTGCACAATTTTACACTCAACCTACGAGCAGGTACATCTGTATGTGGCACACAGAGGGTAAACATAAAGAAACTGATTTCCTGAGGCTTCAACTTTTTTTAAAGCTGAATTCACCTTGATGATTTGAATTCATGTAATGTTATCACAACAAGAAATTTTGTGACATGATATAAAAACTAAGTGCACTACATAAAACATTTTCATCTTGAGCATAATGTGTGGCGCATTTGCACGTGCAGACAAAGTCAGTGGGACAAAAAAAAAACCAAAACAAAACAATGTGAGGAGTTCTATATCCTGTGACTGTGGTTTTATTGAAAAGCTCACCCTATAGCAAAGTCAGCTTCTGTGTACCAGTAAAGGGCTTTTTACACTTGTAAATTTTTGCTTAGCCCCGAACCAACGGTGGGGCTAGGGGGGGGGGGGGGGGGGGCTTAGCCCCACCGTTGGTACGGGACTATCCTTAGCCCACTTTCTGTTTACACTCATTTTCGCCAAAGTGGGCTAGCCCCACCGATAGTACGGTACTATCTGGCCCTGCAAAATAGCAGGGGTTAACTCCGCAATTGCGGTGCCAAGCAAGTGAGTGTAAACAGAACGAAAAAATAATCCTGGGCTAAGCGACGGAGACAAAGTCCGACCCTCACTGACCAATCAGAAACGAGGTACTCAAGTGCTGCCGGTGCGTGCGTGTACGTGTACAGTACACAGCGTAATTATGAATATTCATGTGGTTTGGAAAGTCCGGGGCTAAGAAATACGAGTGTAAAAAGGTCAGTTTTCTCCTTAGCCCCGGACGCGTTTTTTTTTAAAGACGGCACAGATTGGGGCATGGCGCGTGTTAAACCTATGGGAAAAACGTTGGGTTAGGGTTTTTGGTTATGGTTAGGGTTAGGGTTAGGGTTAGGGTTGGGGTTTGATGGTTAGGGTTAGGATTAGGATTAGGGTTAGGTTTAGGGATAGGGTCCCCGATAGATTTTTAGTTTCCCCAATCTGTGCCGTCTAAAAAAAACATGCGCCCCGGACAAGAGATAGTACGGGACTAATTGGCCAGTGTAAAAAGCTGAAAAAATTGGTACGGGACTAACGATAGTCCTGGGTCAGAGAAAGGCCGGGGTTAAGAAAGACAAGTGTAAAAAGCCCTTAACTGTATTTGAGAATATCTAATAATGTCATCTGATATTCAGCAGTTCAACGGTAACTCTAGATATTGCGGTTGGTGTTTTTTTTTTCAAGTGTGTATCACGTCTTCTCTCTACTATTAAAGGGGATGGCTAGTAACTGATCAGTGGGAATCAGTGGGAATGCTGGGGGATGATTGTTCCAATCCTTGTTAGCATGCCTGTACAGTTACGGGGCAATCGTTTACGGCCCGACACTGTACATTCATGCCATGCTAACCTGGAAACATTGAACTGCGCATTACTTGAATATGAAACCATTTTGAAGCAAATAATTTTTACACAACAGTAGATAAATAATGTATTCTTAAATGAATCCCACAAGGATTGGAACAACCATCCCCCAGCATTCCCACTGATTCACACTGATCAGTAACTAGCCATCCCCTTTAACTTTAATACGAAAAGCTGTGTGTAAAGTAACGGCCTCCTACATATAGGAAGTCCTACAGGTGCATGACTCTATCATGTTCTCGGTGAAAACATTTAGCCCTGTCTATTTGTTATTTACGTTCTTTCCATCTGTAATTCACAAATTATCAAAGGCAAAGTCATCCGTATTCGGATAATGAGTTTCGTGTCACTTTGATCAATTTTTATTTTCATTGATCTGATCCCTCTTATTCCTTCCTATTTACACCACAATGATGATATATTTTGTATAATGCACCCAAAGAGGTGTAATGTATATGCGTGTAGAGTCTGTGGCTTACACTTATGAAAGCGTTAATTTTGCGTGTTTTCCAATTATTGGATAGTGTGTTTTTCATAATACACAATGTACAGGTATCACGTACCACTCAGAACTGCGTAATACCTGCTGCAGCCGACATTTCGATTTCTATTTCTCTCTTGACCTCCCTTGGTTCTCGCATATATCCCACTCAATAGGTGTTTTGTTGTTATACACCTTCTTTTTCCTTCTTTTTTGTCCTCTCCGTTTCTTCCGCTTACCCGGCTTTGTCTCTATCTCTCCTTCCCTCCCATAAGCCTCTTTCCTTATTCTTCTATTCATCTCTACTCAACTACACCAATTCATTGTTTTGAGCATGTTTTTGCTGTTTTCCACCCTTGTTGGGGGTGGAAATTTATATACATTGTACATTTTAGAATCCCTCGTAATTAATTCAGTGCAATATATTTCAATAGGTATACATTGTGCATATCTCTCGAGAAGAATCTCATTGATCAGTATAGGTTTTGATGATCAGGTGTACGTGAGTGATCACTGGGGTGTAACGAGAATAGGAAATCAGCAGGTCTGTTTATATGAAGAGTTTGTTCGCAAAAACCGTTAAGTCCATATTTACCACATGGAGATATTTGCGATTAAAGGTCAAGAAAAATAAAGAGAATGATAAGAAAATTTTTGTTTCTTTTGACCATAACTTCAAAAATGTACCTTTATATGTAGTGACCAATATATCATCTAAAAGGTATTATTTTGTACTTTATGACAAAGACCGTACTTTAAAATCTTCAAAAATGGACTTGGCGTATGCAAAAACACGAGAGAAGGTGACAACGAGCGAAAGGGCGTGTGATAGTGTGTGAGGCAGGTGTCGAAAGAGAGTGTGCGAATACCGAACCCTGATCATCTGTTGTTTTTGTTATGCTGTTATGTTTACGGCTTGCTCAGTTTGTAGGTCTACATGTCCTGTCGTATGACCTCGTTCCTTAATGTCAGTATTTTACGTGTTTCTTGTATATGAATACTTGTTTTGTAATATCTGTTGTCTCTTTTACGATGTAATTCTATGTGCAATTCAGTCGTATGACTGCGAGACATGAATACTTAATGAAATACCATGTATCTATCTATCTATCTATCTATCTATCTATCTATCTATCTATAATTATCAAGCAGTTGATCACATAATTTTCTCAACTGTTTAAGCTTAGTATTTTTTGTTACTCTCTAAAAAAAAAATCGAGTGAAAATTTTCACTCTAAAAAGAGTGAATACAAAAAAAGAGTGAATTTCGAGTGAAATTGGAGTGAATTTTGAGTGAAAATGCTCATTTTCACTCATTTTGGAGTGACGTCAGGGATCACTCCAAAATCTTCGAGTGATCCCTGACGTCACTCCAAAATGAGTGAAAATGAGCATTTTCACTCAAAATTCACTCCAATTTCACTCGAAATTCACTCTTTTTTGTATTCACTCTTTTTAGAGTGAAAATTTTCACTCGATTTTTTTTAGAGAGTATGTTTAACAACCCCTTTCCTCGGTTTATTCACTAAATGTATTTTGTTGTGGTGATCAAAAGTGAAAGCGACTTGGTTGTAGGTAATCCGGAAGAAGTAAAAACAGGGAATTTCCTCAGGAAGAAAGCCAATATAACTCTCGACGAATCTGGTTGCATGTACCAGCAGACTAGCGTAAAAACCGCGGAACAATCCTGCAACACAGTACCCGATATTGACCAGTATTGCAAGCTAGCAACGCAGTATGATTGAGTTCTCTTTGGCCAATATGTTTCAGTACATCATACATAAGCCAATCTGCAGGACACTTCGTCTGGTGGTTATAATCCTCCTTATGTCTTGTGAGTATGATTACTTATTATTCGCTTTTTTTGCGTAAACAAAACGAACAAACTATCAGCAATATTGTCATTTGCTTTGTCGGTCAGATTTTCGCGTCCGCCCAGCACAGTAGGGAGTTTTCGCAAGCACGACGCGGCCGGGATTTTAGCGTGCTTAAAAAAAAAAAGAAAAAAAAAGAAAAAAAAAACTTACTTCTGCGCATGATCAAATTCGAGAAACGTCCCGTCCTGGGGAAAATGAGTGCGGTATTCAGCCAAAATTGCGTTCGGTCCCGATGCTCTTGGCAGGAGCAGGGAGGTGAGACAAAACCTCCCTGGCAGGAGTTAGCCAGCCAGCCAGTCAGCCATTCTGCGATCTTGTACCCACGCCTCCTTCCAACAGGAAACGAAACTGGTAAGATATGGGGACGCGAGTGCGAAGACTGTCACAGCTGATTGCGTCCGCGTATTCTCGGTCTTCTCGCCGTGAAGCGAAAACTTCCAATTGAATGATTGAAAACAGGAAAGACATGTTTCATGTGACTATCGACTCTATAGTCTATAGGGGAAGTTTGGAACACCTTATTTTTCTTCTTCTTTTTTGTGAGGAAGGGGGATTATGGCAACATGTGATTCGATATGCACTAAGCATGCTTATCAAGCCGCAGGCCCGTAACTAGGGGGGGGGGGGGGTTCAGGGGGTTCGAACGAACCCCCCCCCCCCCCCCCAACTAGCGAGCAGGGTCCGCTTGAACAAAAAGGTGAAAACTTCCTCCCAAAGCTCCAAGTCCCTTCCGTGGTACCCCAGCTCGGTCGCTCCGCTCCCTTGCCGAGGATCTCACACCGTCACATAATGTGCCCCCGTCGAGATTTTGCCCCCCCCCCCCAGAAAAAAACAACAACAAGTGTTATGGCGCGCTTGTATAAGAACAATTTCATTTCATTTCATTTCATTTCGTTTATTTCCATCATTCCACAAGGATAAAAAAAAACCACATGACATATAAAAAACAAAACAACGTTAACACAAGGTATTCTTACATTCATATGCTATACAAATCAGCACAAAGTACACAACTGTAATAATGAAAAATGGAATGCACATAAGAAAGCCTTTAAATGGCTTGTAAGACTGTGCATACCTAATAATGTATAGAAACAGATTTGAATTGAGAAAACAAACAAGCAAAAACATACAGAAACAAACAAACAAACAAATTAACATGGTCAAAATACATAAGGATATCACCCAAAATCTAAAACCGATACTTTCACATAGAACTTCAGTACAAACTCAGAAGAATCTTTTTATACTGTTTTTTAGAAATGTTATTAAATTGTACATCAAAAACATGGTTCACGTTCAAATCATTCCACAATACAGGTCCAGTATACCGTAATGAATATTTGGACCTATCATTTGAGAAAGACCATCGGTGAATCTGGTAACATGATCTAGTATAATGAGTGTGAACATCAGCATTAATCATGAACATGTTCATAAAATACGGAGGGAGAGATTGCGAATGATAACGTTGCATCAACGAGGCAATTTGCATCTTATTTATATCTATTAACTTCAGAGTTTTCAATGATTTGAATAATTCAGATGTAGGCGCTTGATATGTAGAGCCAGTGCAGATACGTATAGCCTTCTTTTGTAAAACTATCAACTTTTGCAAGTGGGAAGAATATGTATCCCCCCAGATAGAATTACAATATGTCAAATGTGATAAAACATGAGAATTATATATGATGAATAATATAGACTTTGGCAACTCATATTTCAACCGGTTTAAAATTCCAACAAAACGAGACACTTTTTGGCAAACAGAATTAATATGTTCCTTCCAACTTAAAGTGCTAGTCAATGTGACACCAAGAAAATTTACAGAATCATAAAACATTAAAGAATCTGAATCTATTTTGACAGACAGATTGCCAATTTCCTGTTGCACACATTTCCTTTTAAAACGGATACACTGTGTCTTGCTAATATTCAAAAATAATTCATTTGTTTTAAACCATGAAGATATCTGAGCCAAACTTCTATTCAAGTTACAAATCAACACATTGATATCTTTATGAGATGCAAGGACTGTAGAATCATCAGCGTATAAAATAAAACGACAATCAGAACAAACATTTACAATATCATTGATATACAATAAAAACAATAATGGCCCAAGAATTGAGCCCTGGGGTACTCCTGTGCTAATGATTTTTTTGTGTGGATGTACAAGAATTAAATACAGTGTATTGTTTCCTATCTAACAGATATGATTTAAACCAGTCAAAACAAACACCTCGTATTCCATAATAATATAATTTTTGCAACAAAATATAATGTGAAAGAGAATCAAAAGCTTTTGATAAATCCATAAAGACTGCAATGACCTCATCCCCGAATTTAACTCATCCAGGATTCGATCATGAACTTCAATAATGGCAAGGTCCGTAGAATGATTGTGACGAAAACCATACTGGCTGTCATACAACACATTATGTTTAATTAAAAATAAATATAATCTATCAAACACTGATCTCTCTAAAATTTTAGAAGAACAGGGTAAAATTGATATTGGGCGATAATTATTGCATAAACTTGGATCACCTATTTTAAAAACTGGAACGGTCTTGGCAATTTTCATTTCAGATGGTATAATACCAGTATTGAGTGAGGAATTAAAAATATGATGTAAAGGTTGAACTATATACGGTAATACATGTTTGACAACAGTTGGGCTGATGTCATCATATCCACTGCTCTTCCCGTTCTTCAACAGTTTACCAGTTCTGATTATTTCTTCCTCTGTCACTGGCTTAAAAAATAAAGAATGAGACAGTGGTTCTTGCAGATATCCATAAAAATCATCAGTTCTTCCACTGTCAATCTCACTAACTTTAGATCCAGTATGAATAAAAAAATCATTAAAACGTTCACAAATTACATTAGAATCTCTACAATGTTTACCATCAAATGTGATACCTTCACTTTGCACATTATTTTTCTTACCGAGTATAGAATTTATATGAAACCACATCTTTTTTGAATTATTTTTTACTGAGTCAAATTTACTAAAATAATAACTCCTTTTTGCTCTTCGCAAACAAGCTGTAACATGATTACGTAATTTCTTGTATTTTTCATATCTATATTCTGACGGGCATTGAAGATATTCTCTATAAACTTTGTTTTTCTTATTGATGATCTTTAAAATACGAGAGGTTACCCATGGTTTCCTACTTTTCTTACATTTCTTCACATGCTTAATAATTTTCGGCAAGTGTGTGTTATATAAACCTGTAAATATTGCACAAAATACATTATATGCTGCATCAGGATCATCTTCCTTATACACATCTGACCAATCTGTTGTTTTCAACCCTTCTATTAGCTCACCGATACTTGCCCTCGTTACATTCCTGTAACAAAAGGATATCTGCTCAACATTATCATCGCAGACAGCTTCATAAGAGAAATAGAATACAGGAAAATGATCTGATATTTCAGTCAAAAAAATACCACACAGATTACAGTATCCCACATCATTTGTATAGATGTTGTCGATAAGAGTGGCCGATAATGAATTCACCCTTGTGGGTTTGTCTATAGTTGAGCAAAACCCGAATGAAACAACTGTATTAACAAAATCAAATACCTGCGCATTGTCTTGTTTTTTCATCAAATCAATATTAGTATCTCCCATAAGGTACACTTTTTTACTCTTCCAATCCTCAGTGTTCAACAAGTTATCAAAGAAAGATGTAAATGCAGACACTGATGATTTGGGCTGTCGATACACAACTCCTACAATTATATCATTACGGGATTTACGTTCAATTTCTACAATCAGATAGTCAACACCTTCACATTCCTCATAATTATTCTTTAACGTAAAATTCAAGCTTTCATGTATAAACAAACCAACTCCACCACCACGGCCACTGGGTCTATCCACATGGACAAATTTGTAGCCATCAATCACAAATTCAGGACAATTATAGGCACGAAGATGATCACTGATACATGATTGTATGACGAAGATGATCACTGATACATGATTGTGTCAAACCGAACTACTCAAGGTGAAGAATATTGTACGTTTGAAAATATACACCTAACCCTAACCCTAACCCTAACCCTAACCCTAACCCTAACCCTATAACCCTAACCTAACCCTAACCCTAACCCTAACCCCATCCCGCTTGGTTGCTTAATTCCCTCAGAAAGGTCCACTATATCCGATTTTGAACCCCCCTCCATAAAAATCCTAGTTACGGGCCTGAAGCCGTGTTAAGATCCCCCCCCCCCCCCAAAAAAAAAAAAAAAAAAAAAAAAAAATTGCCGGACTCTGAGATTGCCGGATGAGATATTTTATGTTTTCCAGCAAAGCAGCATGGCTAAGAGTCTTGCCACTACTGTGGTCCAAGTCTTAGCCCTAAACATGGCAGGTCAACTGGTGTCAATTAGTGTGTATATATATGTGTGTGTGTGTGTGTGTGTATGTGTGTGTGTGTGTGTGTGTGTGTGTGTGTGCGTGTGTGTGTGTGTGTGTGTGTGTGTGTGTATGTGTTGTGTGTGCGTGCGTGTGTGTGTGTTTGTGTGTTGTGTGTGTGTAAGTGGGTATACTGTGTCTTTATACTTCAATGCTTCTCTCATTTCTTCAATGTTTTTTCCCTTCTTCATCTACTATATGTCCTACAGGTAAACACATGTTATATACGAGTAGGGCTGAGGCAACAAAGTAAAAATACAAATACAGCCTGTAGATTATGTTCATACATGTATATTATGTATTATGTATACATATATGTATATTATGTATACATGTATATTATGTTCATCAGGAAAAAGCTAACTTAAGAATGTGAGTAGCTGCCGCTGCTTGATCGGTAGGTTGCCTTATAATGTAAAGTGACGATGGCGTGAGAACATTATGTTATGTTCATCACTTTGAGGACTTTCACTTTCGAGCCTTTCGAAACCTCCGTGTAATTGGAATTGGTGCTAAAAGCATAAATGACGGATGTTGCTTCAGACCAATAGTCAGAAAGAGAAATTTCAAAAAAGATTAGCCTGATGTGTCGAAATAAAATTTTCTGATTTGGGGAAAATATCCGGCATCGAAATATTGCTCTATTTCATTTCGTTTCATTTCATTTCATTATATTTCATTGCGGACGAAAGTAGTACATTGTATATACAATATGACATTCGCATATAAACAAAGTAATGTACAATGTAACTTTTGCATTTTAAAAGAGATTTGAATGCACGTCATTTGTTTACAATAAGACGAAACTGACTTGATATGAAGACATGAACTTATATATGAATCGTAACAAAGAAAAAAAAAAGTCGGAAATGGAGGGGACTGAAACCAAAAAGCCTAGCTTGTAGACTGCCGCCCCTTCGTGAGTACTGAATTGTAGTACATGCAATAATCAAACGAAACGATAAGACATATTGCTTGGGAAACAGAACATAAAACAAATACGGGAAGAGGAAGAGGAAGACAGGGGAAGAAGAAAAGGAGGAAGAGTTCAAGGGTCGATGGCAAAGCACATGAGACTAGTCTCGCCGAGATATAGACTATTTGAATAATGTGTTTAAACGATTATGAAATAAATTACACAAAGTTAAAGACGTTAAAGCAAAGAAATACATTAGCGGCTTTCAAAAATACAAGCCCCCAATGATTTAAGAATTAACAAAAAAAAATATTTAATTCAATAAGTGAAGGTGTTAAATTCTAAAGCTTCCTTTATGCTGCATGCTATTTAGTGAATTTCAGAATTGAGGTCCGGCAAAAGAGAATATAAATATTTTTTTAATCGCCCTATAGGCAGTGGTAAATGAAATTCATTAGATTGTCTAGTGAGATTTGAATGTACAAATTGAATTCATATTTGTATGAATTCCAATTGGCTGGCTAATTCGAATCATCTGACATAGAGTGATCAGTAACTGAATTTGTATGATTTGTATCCTTTGTATGATACTCGTCAGAGAAATTCAACCAAAGGTACGCACATGAGCCCTGAACTCATTCCAAGTAAAACTAGAAATATCCATTGCATCGCATTGCGATTGTATCCCCCGGCACTAGAGAGGCCTGGGGCCTGTTTCACTAACATGGGAAATCGATCCAACCCAAGACCGATCCCAACTCTGGGATTGATACCAGCCTGGGAACGACTCTTGTGACGCGTTTCATCAAATCGATCTTTGGGTGGGAACGATAATTAATTGAGTTCGACTGATTTAATCATAGTGAACGAGGCTGTGATCGATAGTGAGAGCTAAAGGCGAGAGAAACATGGCAATGACAACCAAGCAGAAGGTACGGTAAAGAAACAATGAAATTAATATTTCGTGGTCAAATTTCATTTTCAGTACACAAATTTCATCTTAGAATGACATGTTTATTTTTATTTCCATGGCTGATGCCATTCCAAGTCTGTTCTTGGCAGTCATAAGGAAGCACTGCCCAACGATTTCTTTACTCTGTTCGTATTGAACATGTTAATCGCAACAATCGTGATTTGCTTAGTCCCATGTGTGTAATTACGCACACGTATGTCAGTCTACATCTACCACTGATACGGTAATCCACATCTAGCTCCATCCTTGCTTTATTCATGCATGTAGACTCACGACTGTAGACCTAGAATATATCTAACTGTTAGATTAGTTACAACTTGTCACTGATAAGATTTCGATTAAGTGAGCTTCGAATAACTTGTGAAATGTCAGCAATATCGCAGACGCCGCTAGCTAGGCGATCGCGTAGCTGTCTAGCTATAGAAAATTCAAATTTGAATTGAGGCTCCTCCGGACAGACGTCAGCTTTTTCTGCCTAGAAACTCTAGACCCTCTACCTAACATTGTTAGACCCCTAACCTGTTACTCTTCATCACAATCACAATTGAGTCTCTCTTGTCTAGACCTAGACTCTGTACTACTCAATTCGAGTGCAGTCTACACTTGACTACAGTGCAGTAGATTACATTATAGGCCTAGCCTAGACTAGGCCTAGGGCTAGATCTAACGTTACTACTACTTACTAGTAGGCATACTACTACTTCTAGTTAGCTAACGTCAGTATCATTAGATATCTAACGTTAGTCAGTAACACATAGATCTAACATTAGATTAGTCGAGAACTAGTAGATACACAGTAATGGCAACGTAGCATGCTGATTCTATTATAGACCTCTATATCTTTGTCTGATTTTGTTTTCGGTGCTAAGTACTCGGTATCCATGGTTGCATGTTTACTAGACTTAGAGCTCTATACGGATGTTATATCTCAAGTTCCACTACTGTTTTGTTGGAACAAGCCGTCCATACTTCGACTATAACACTGTCCTAAATTTGACAAGCGGGTATGTGGAAAGACCTAATTCCATGCTTTTACATGTGGTCATATTTTTTCGTTGAACTGCTGTGCATTTTTGTTGGGGGGGGGGGGTACAACAAATTGTACCAGACTACACCAAAGTTAATTCATATTACACCATAGCCTATTTCAATATATGCATCTCTCGATGTGTAGGTTACTTCAGGTAAGCGTAGGCAGCAGCGCAGCGTATGCTGCGGAGAGCGAGGTTTTTGCAGTAACCATGTGCAAGTCAATGTCAATATCAACAATTTCCTTTACCGAGTTGGTTCCAACTTACGTGAATGATTGGAAAAAATCTGGTAGTATTTCCTGCCATTTTCATACAATATGGTATTACAGTAAAATCAAAATATCTCTACCTGGGTATGAAAGTACAATGCACAAATGCAAGTCGGTGACACTTCCTTTTCCCGCTAGGTTGAGTAATGACAGACAAATTTGAGAAAAGAACTAGAGCTTGAGATATTTTACTTGTCATAGCATGTTTCTACAGACTTGTATAGTTAAACTTTGTAATCTGCTTTATTCTGTTATCAGCAGGGACTGGCTCTGAATGTGATGCACTCTTCTACACAGTGGACAAGAGGACTGTGCAAACCTTATGAGAGAGGTGAATTCCTGACCAGGCTTTGAGCTCATTGATTGACTGGAAAGATGTAAGTTTCATTTCTTAAAATTTTCTGAAAGCTCATTATTCAAATGGTTTTTCAATGTATTATTTATACCCAGTTTTAGAACGCAATCATACGATTGTGGGAGGGAAAAAATCATTTAATGGGGATTTGGTGGTAGTGGTACTTAGTATTTCTAATCACAATACCTATGTACATTTTTATCGTAACTATGACACCATGTACTTTGAATGCTTATTTTCCTGATACCAAGTGTGAAATTTCCTTGAATTCATATTTTTTCTAGCGTCTTAAATCTGCCTCCCTCAGAGAAATATAAATTCTTCTCTTTCTTCTTCTCTGTAAAGGATCGTCAGATACTTTTAGTTGGTATTATGTAATCCAGCATTGGCAAATCAAGATCAATAAAATGGTATGAGATATGACATGAATCCAAAATCATGAATGTACAGAAAGCTCTTTTAAAACCAAAGTTGTAAGTCAAATAATGGCCAATGCAAGTGTCGGTATGGAGACCAAAAAATGCAAGTAGTGTAATATTTAAATTTAAAGTTATCACCATTACCCATCATTTTTTTATTAAGTCCTGAGAGATTTGACTTCATTAATTGGCAGAGTGACATCTATTTGCAACATGACTTTGTCTTAAATTAAGTTAGATATCAAAATGAAAAATAGCATTACTCGGGCTAGAGATGTAATGTGATCTTTAGCTTCCATGTAATACAGACCCATGCTACCCCCACATGCCATGTCTTTTTTTTTTTTTTATTCGCAAAATAATCTTTTGCTTTTAAATGTGACCATCTTTGAGAGTCCATCAAGTTATGGTATGAGTCATTACAGAATTAATGTCATAAGAAAAAAAATCTTAACAGTAACAAAACCATTTTGTGGTTCAAGACGTCTTCAATGTTTCTCTTTTTATTTTATATGCTTTGTTTTACCTCAGGAAGGGACAGTTGCTGAGTTTTATTGGTCATGTGTCGTCAACATGGAGCATCTACAGTCACAGCCTTCGTCCTTTCTATTGGAGGATATGAAACCCTATTCCTTCTTATATGCAGCCGTGGAGAACAGCTAGGGGACTGTCTTGTCCAAGCATTGTAGCTACAGGTGATCTTGTCTTCAAGTTGAGCTTGCAAATCTGTTCAACTGAACCCTTATCTTTTCCAGCAACTTTGTGAATGACGTGTAATACATTCTGGGACCTGGGCGCCTTTGAATGTTTCTACACATAAATGGCGCTATGCTGTTTCCTCATCATCATGGTCATCTGTGTTCTAGATCTCGGCTTCTAGCCACATTACATGGCAGAGTCACCATTTTCTTTTAAGAGGGATTTGTGTATAAACTAGGGCCGAGCCAACAGTAATGTAACAATTTATTCATCATCTCCAATCTCCACATAACAAGTCCACACAAACATGACAAATACGACAACAGTTGATTCAGAGGTGATAAGGGAATAAAAGGTTACTTTTGATTTTGATCTCCCTGTGTAACAACAATGGTATTCTTTCAAAAGTCATTTAGCAAGAAAGTTTAGGCATTATTGTCTAAATATTTTACCCTAAATGTGTTAATAGTGTCATGAATATGCATTTGTACAAAGTGGGTGTGGCCTGTTCTGCCCATAGTGGAAGTCAAGATGGCTCGAAGCAGGGACCATGCCGTCTGAGGAGTCGAGGGAAGAATAAAGTTTTCATTACTTTTAAGTTTGATTAGTGGTGGTGATTTGTTTGGTGTCAGAATGTGTGACATGTTGCCCCACCAGGATTTCCCTCATTCCATAATACTGTAATAGGAAATACAAGAGTATGCTGTAAGCAGATTCCTGGAAACTTATACCTTTGGCTGGTGAATACTTTTACTTTGAAACCTCACTCTTTAACTTTTGACACGACATTGAATTTTATCTCATTGTGAACGTTTGTGAGCTTATAATTTTTTTTTTTTGTAATCAATTAGTGTCATATTACTGAGATAACCATCATATCATATGCATAATAAATAGCCACTTTGTTATGTATTTGTTTTATCTGACTAGATTCAAATAGAAACCATCTAAGGCAATGAGTAAGCCATTTTAGTCATACTCCTTGCTTGTTTCTTCATTTTTCTTTGTCTATGTAATTGTGTGTCAAAGTCGTTATAAATCTGTAGTCTCTTCCATCCCCCTCTAAAATCCAAGTATATCATAGTTCCTCTTTCTTGCTCAATTTCTCTTGAACCTATTTTTCTTATTGCTCTCTTCTTGCACTGCTATGATTCTCTCATTTTCATTCTCCCTGGTGTGCATAATATGCTACCTTTCTCTCCTTTCCATTCTCCTTGTCATGCATATATGCTACTTCACTCTTGACCTTTAACAATGAAAAAAAAAAACTTGTCTTGTGTTGGAGGCTTAAAAGAGGGAATGTCTGAATGGAGTTGTCTCATGTTGTAATGTGTACGTTTCTACCATGGATTTGATTTGAATTTGAATATTTTTTCAGTTGTAAGAGAAGAGAAAAGCTACTGTATGTAGAAGAAAGATGCATACTAGTATTAAAAGTTTCATTGGTGTTGATTTTCATATCTTATTCATTCATGACTTCAATTACCATTGTTTCTTCTATGTGATTTTAACACACCCAGATGTGAATGATTTGCCCTTCACGTGTGAACGTGATGTAGTGGTGTTGAAACCCAAGTAGAGGCTTTCAGATAATGAAGAGTGTGTATTCATTGCATTTTTTTTTTTTTATTCCGGTAGTATTTTGACATTGCACAATTAAATTCCATCAAATGTGAATATTTTTGTAACAGTTGACTTATTCAGAAGTGTCTCGAGAGCTGTAGTTGATTGATGTTGTTTTATCGAGTGCTATAGTTGATGGTTTTGTTGGCGCACAGTGAATTTTGTGTATCTATGTAAATAAATTATGGTTACATGTATACATATGGTTACATGTATACACTGTACATATGCTTACATGTATACATGTAACCATATGATATAGCGCACAGGTCCACCTTTCAGTGCTCATGGCGCTTTAAAGATGAAAAGATAGATATACACACACATTGTACATGTATGTTCAAACATGTCAACAAAGATGAAAATGGCAAACAAAAAACAAACATATGTATACCAAATAAAGAATACAATATTGTTCCAAATATTAATGACAGCAATTACAGTCCTCAGTGTGAGTGGAACAGATACGTTATATATATGTATTATGTATATATACATGTATTATGTGTGTATATATATATATATATATATATATATACATACATACATACATACTGCGATATTACGTGTTAGATTTTAAGCTTGACACCTACATAAAACAAAAAGAATGGGGAGGGGGCATTTTAACTTGACATCCAAGGAACGCCCCCCCCCCCCCCCCCCCCCCCCCCCGTTAGCGTCTTTCTTCAAACTTACATGACTGATGGCTCCTGGTGCAGACTGCTGTGGGTTTTTCTGTCTCTGTAGTATCATGGACTTCAGTTTCAGTTCTACTATGTACAGTTGATAGAGTGTCCGTTGTTCCGGAGCTCTCGGCCATGATGTCGGCAGGAAATGTCGTTACAGGTTCCTCGGTGAAAACTGATTAGGTGGAATCAAGATCAAACCTGACCTGACCTAACCTGGGTTGTATTATTTCACCTATTTTCGCAGTGAAGTTAGAAGTTTCCAAATACATCTGTGTACATCCGATAACACCTTATAACTTCAGAAAAAAAGCAAAACTAATATTCAATGACATCAGAGCGAGACAATCGCAATTTAATACTCGAATTCACTTCAGTTGTCATGTGGAGTAAAATTCGCCAGTTTTAACACCAGTTAAAGACATTTTTAGATATCCAACAATGGATAGTAGCTTTGCTTCTTTTCAGTCTACTAACGGCGGTTGGTTACTACCTGTTGCCATAGCAACTCTTATTTTATCCTAGGCACCATGCATACCGATCGAGGGGTTTGCTGGTTTTCTGACAGGTTTTTTCCGCTTTCTTTGAAATGCATAATAGGATTTATTTTCAAAGCACCCTCACTGAAATTTAAGCGACAGCATAACATTCGTTAAATCGTAATCATGACCACAGATGAATATGTAACATACGTTATTCTCGGGAGCAGCCCACAAGATATACAGTCTTTTTACGAGTCATACAGTTCATAGACCACGAGGTCAGCATCAAGTAAAATAGGCCGACGAGTATTATATACAGCCCTTGAGTTCGATACCGTGCAAAAGAGGCTAACGAGACGGACAAGACCCACGAGACCGATACGATGAACAGCGTTATTCAGACACCAATTAAGAGTACGTTATTGCATTGAGAAGAAGGAAGAAATATAAACTTCAATTTCTCAATTACGTCTGAACTGGTGTAATGAACTACCGTTCAAAACAAAACGAAAAATGATTTACACTGATTCCTTATTGTTGTACCATTTTGTGGCATATAGGCCTACCTCTTGCTTGGACAGAGACGTTTGTTGCACTGCCATATGTCGACGCTGTTGAATAATCGAAAATCTGACACATATATTGGCCAGCATGGTCGGGATTGACTTCATTAATATGACCAGGGAAAAGTTGTTAGTAATGTCGAACAAGCCGGCCTCGTATCCGTAGCCACTCTTCTCACTTGGATCGCCGTTCTGAGTGAGTATTACCAGATACTCATTAGAGGGGTCACAAACCTTTCTCCAGAGTACCACATACGTTTCCATTCCCTTTGCCTTGCACGGAATTACACCTTGTTCTCCTTCCACCACTTCTACGGACGTTAGATCGACGTCGTATCCGTAAGATTCTCTCATTTTACCTGAAAAAAAAGAAGGATGTCTATCTATTAACACATTCTGCCCATGATTAATCCTTTCAAAAGTAATTAGACTTGAAAGTGAAGAGTGAGTGAAGGATCTCAAAAAATAAAAGGGGACTCCAAGACATACCTGATCACGTTTTATGTTCTTGGTAGTCTACCGTTTGTTTATTCACAAGAGATGTGACCGCGCCATCAATGGCAAGTGTCATTTATTAGACATTCTAATAAATAATTGCAGTTGCTACACTGCGCAAAACACAACACATTGTACATACATCGGAACATTCAATGAATATTAATGGATATCGAATAATTTGATGAGTACCAATGTTATTTCATAAGGCATACGCGTTGCAATACATCAAATGACGACTGTAAGCAGTGTTGAGAAATAAGAACATATAATGGTCAAATATACCAATATTTAATCAATATCTCGATGTTTTAATAGTATGTTGAGCTGCTACTTTCTTTATCAGTTTGTCTGCTTCTCTGTTTTTACCGTAAATTTCTCTCCTTGATACGCACGGTTTTAATAGTGTATTAGTTACATAATTCCTGTAACCAGGACAGCTGGTAAACTATCAGTCATTACGTTTATAAGGACACCCTGATCGACTGTGCACTGCAGTTACCCTTGAGGTCAGAAAAGATTTCGAATCAGGATGGTATTTTCACAACAAAATAGAACGCACGAGGCAGTACCTCAATGGCAAACTACGTAAAGGACATATTAGGGTATTTTGTGTTTCTGATAGGAAATTAACTTTCAGTTTTTTTGTCTAAATTCCAGAGTACAACTAAGTTAATCCAATTAACTTCAAACTGTGACTCCAGGTGAAGTACAGTATAGGTCATTTTCAGCACGTATAATTGAAGTTACGATTACCAATGTGAGTGCTAGGTCTTACATTCCTTTTTGATATTGTTATTATTATCGTTATTTCACAACACGGCCAAAAATCATGAATTCAAGGCAAGGCTGGAGACAAACAAGACGTTGACGAAGCTAATGGTGTTTGCAGTCAAGACGACCAATAGTGCCAAGTTGATAAAGACATCAAAATCTGACGATTGACTAAATTGTCTCAGGTTTTCATCCGACTCGGCCTGCTTCAAAATAATGGTAAATATTAACTTTACGGCAATGAATAAGTAATACTGAATACGCGAAGTGGGAGGTGTCAGCATTAATTCGAAAAAAAAAACACTGTTTAGATCGATAAAACATGTCTCAGTTTACAATATTGGAAGGAATATGTATTTACATTTGAACATTGCCCAAAAGAAATGTTCTTGGTAAAGCAGCTTACCAAGCACCTTAGTAGCTTCCAAATAAGATGAAAGACATGCCACATTAAAAGAAAAGAGAAACATTGCATTGCAAGCGATTCAAGTCCTAATGATTTGCGCGTGCCAAAAGGGAGGGGGGGGGGGGGATTCCTGACCCTTGAATTTCCCGCCGTCCCTCGAAAGTATAAGGAGATGAGATATGCATTTATATATTATATCGAAATATGTACAAAATCTACGTTCTTTTATCGTATGCAGCCATGCCTGATTGTCAAGGAAAACGTAATAACGAATATAATAATTCTCATAACTCAAAAACTTCATTCTCATTGTTCTCTCAGAAAAGATTTTTTAGTCTCATCATAACCACGGGAATACAATACTCATGGTTTGTTTGGTAATCAATCATTGTTTTTGAATTTTTATTTGTTCAGAAAGTTCTTTACAACTGCTGTTTAGCTATGTATACGTTGTATAACTATAATTTATTTGTATACTTTTAAACAAAAAGAATATGAACTAATACATTTATTTATATTTTCGATAAAGATGAACCCTGTCTTTCAACCTGCGAAGGTCATTGTCTATACGCAATAAAACATTACTCTGGAGAATTAAAGTAGGTATATCCTACCTTGCGCAGCAAACGACAAAAAAAAAAAGAAAAAAAAAAGAATGAAAATTTTCACGCAATCCCGAATGCTTCTCCCAGGGCAGCTTTCAAGGAATGGAGGTGAAGCTGGAGATAGAACAACTACAGTCGACGGAAATGGGACTGACTCCTGTTAAGACAGCCAACATTGTCAGGCTGATGTTGACATCGATGCGAGCCCTGATGGTGATACTTAAGATTCTTCGAGAATATGCTGAACTTTATGCCCCCCAAAAGGAATTTTGATACCAACATCACAATCTCACGTGCCTGATAGCCTATAGATATTAATGCTTGCAAAGTTTAGCTAGAAGATTCATTTTGAAAGGATCGTTTCACCCCGAGTCTCACACAATCATATTACACTGTTATATTCGTTTAATGAAGAAGTGTAAGTATACATTCACAATAGTTTATTGCAGTGTCAATTACTAATCGAGAGGAGATGTTATTATGTAGCCTCATGCGACCCGGACAAGAGATAGTACGGGACTAATTGTGACCGTGCACCTCAAAACGAACATAAAGTCGCACACACTGATTTTGCGTGAGGACTGAAAATAAGTGAAATGGGTCAACCTAGCCAAACTTGACTTTTTCATATTTTCTGAAATAGCGGGTCTTCTTTTACATTATTCTAAAATTTGGTATAACAAAACGGGCAGGAAAGTGTGTTATTTTAGCAGTTTATCTCGAACATTTTTGGTAGAATAGTGTGATTAGGTGTGTCTTTAGAATCCCTTTTTCATTTCTGAAAAACCTTGTCCACACTCTTCACTTTCAATTCTAATAACTTTTGAAAGAATAATGCTACTGCTTTGAAAGTTGGCATTAATTATGTACAGAATGTGTTTATGAGGCATGCTTAATTTCATTTTAATCTGATAATCTCTTCATTGCTATTACTCTTGGTGGTTTACTTCCTGTTTTTTGTCCCATTCATTGCACAGCCAGCACGGTTTGGTAAAGATTAAGCGCTTGAATAGACACTGTACTTCACAGCCTCTTTTCTCAGTTCACACTTTTCCTGAGTTTGTGCCTTCTTTCCAATATTTAGATAGGTTAGAAGAGTCCATTTGATTTGAGTTATACATCATTTTAAAGCTTAAAGTCTGCTCTTTCAGAATATGGTCTTAACTAAAAATTCATGTCTGGCGACTTTTTGTTTGTTTTGAGGTGCAGGGTCACAATTGGCCAGTGTAAAAAGCTGAAAAAATTGGTACGGGACTAACGATAGTCCTGGGTCAGAGAAAGTCCGGGGTTAAGAAAGACAAGTGTAAAAAGCCCTTAACTGTATTTGAGAATATTTAATAATGTCATCTGATATTCAGCAGTTCAACGGTAACTCTAGATATTGCGGTTGTTGTTTTTTTTTTTCAAGTGTGAATCACGTCTTCTCTCTACTATTAAAGGGGATGGCTAGTAACTGATCAGTGGGAATTAGTGGGAATGCTGGGGGATGATTGTTCCAATCCTTGTTAGCATGCCTGTACAGTTACGGGGCAATCGTTTACGGCCCGACACTGTACATTCATGCCATGCTAACCTGGAAACATTGAACTGCGCATTACTTGAATATGAAACCATTTTGAAGCAAATAATTTTTATACAACAGTAGATAAATAATGTATTCTTAAATGAATCCCACAAGGATTGGAACAATCATCCCCCAGCATTCCCACTGATTCACACTGATCAGTAACTAGCCATCCCCTTTAACTTCAATACGAAAAGCTGTGTGTAAAGTAACGGCCTCCTACATATAGGAAGTTCTACAGGTGCATGACTCTATAATGTTCTCGGTGAAAACATTTAGCCCTGTCTATTTGTTATTTACGTTCTTTCCATCTGTAATTCACAAATTATCAAAGGCAAAGTACCGTATTAGTAGCGACAACTCAGAGGCTGCCATTGTTATATTCTTATCAGTAATCTCACTGGTATACCCAGCAAGTATACATTTTTTAAAAGCAGTACCCAACACATGACTACATAGATTTACTGGAACAAGTAAAGGGGCTCTTGTTTGTTTGTTTTATTTTTCCATGTTTAATAGACGTTATTCAGTTTTCTTTGTGAAATGAAGACGTTCTAATTTTATTTTTTTTTTTTCAAAAGCGCCATGATCCAAAGATTTTTTTTTCTATTTTTTTTTTTAAGCTGCAGCATAGTTTTGTCCGGAGTTGAATCTTCAGTAGCATTATTTTTGTTGTGAGTTCGTATCACAATGCATATCTATACCTGCGTACATCGTGTAGTGTGTTCGATAATTCACTGTTTTTATGGCTGTGCTTGCAAGGAGGTTAGAATGCATAGTAATGAGCATTGTTATGGCGAAACCCTCGTTTAAAAGAAGTAAAAAAGTCATGTCCAAAAATTGCTGTTAGCATTATCTTTATGAGTATATTGTTCGGCTATAAAGAAATCTCAATCTATTAAAATCAAACTTGTCAGATTACGAGATGTATATATATATATCTATATATATATACTAGTATATATATATATATACATATGTAAATATATATTTATATATCATATATATATATATAGATATACATGTATATATTTATTTATTTATATACTCAATTGTGACAAATGACAGCAAAGAACGTCGCAAGATGCCAAATGAATTATTTAAAACTTTATACACTTGCTTTTCTGGAGCTTTATTGTCTGTACACAAACATGGCGTGATAAAGAAATAACCATTAATCTATATGCATGCACGGAATAAAATGCACACAACTAGTACAGCTGGCATCTTGCAACATCCCTTGTCATCATTTGTCATGGTTGTATTCTGATATAAAAAGGGTGTGGTAAATATATCAGCATCATGCCATTATTATAAAAATTCTATTGTGCTGATGTTAACGCTCTTATCTTACACGAGCTATTGACGAAAGGTAAAGGTAGATATATTGAACATACATACATACACAGATCTATCTAGCTATATCTATACCTATATATATATATATATATATATATATAGAGAGAGAGAGAGAGAGAGAGAGAGAGAGAGAGACATTCATATTCTGTGGTGATAATGATATCCTTATCTTTCACAATTTGTCGACTGATACAAAGTTGATAGCTGCTTATGACTTATATGGCAGCAGCCACTTTCACTGCAAAGCAATACTAATGACAAATGACTGACAACTCTGTGTTTATGTTCATGTTGTGTTGAGACTTTGGTATTTCTTTTTTTTTTTCTGTACAAGAGTATGAATCTAGATAAGAAAATCGTGACATCTTTAGCCACACAAATATTGGCACATAACAAGAAACAGCGACAAACTTAATTAATTGAAAAGGTTAAAGTTACTGGTATAATGAAAGTTGTAACTCAGGAAAAAAAAAAGTGATAAAGGGCCGACACAGATAAACCACTGTTTTCAGTGAAGTATCAGCTAAGTCAAACAACCTAACAGGAAATCAGGTATGTGTGGGTAAAAGTGAAAGGTAAATACATTTAGAATTCCACTCGGATAGAAAGGTGTAGCAATGAAACATGTTAATACGCTAATGGTAGCAAGGCTGTTAGTGTGTGCATAACAATCACCACCTTCTGCACTTTCAGGTGAACAATATTTTCGCTTTCAGCAGGAATATTAAAACTTCTTTTGAGAGTGTGTTGTATAATGCAGAGGTCTGATGAGGCAAATTGTATGATTAATGATAATTTTAAGTGCACAAATTTGAAATATATATATATATATATATTAAATTGCAGAACAGAACTTCAAAGTGGACATGTATCATACTTTCAACACCAACAGTTTATTTTGAAGAACACGCAAACTTTCTGGTACCGTGCCCTTTGTCAGAAAATCACTTGACAAAGGGCACGGTACCCGAAAGTTTGTGTGTTATTCAAATAAACTGTTCTTGCTGACAGTATTACACATGCCAACTTTGAAGTTCTGTGCTATTATTGATGACGTTATTTAACCAACACGTGGACTACGAATTACTGAACACACACACACTCATTATCATCCATTTATCGGACGTTTAATGAAATATACAGAAACTTACTATGGGCATTCTTGGTAAGATTTTTACTTATACGTTCATGATATTTAAGTGGATTTCATTTTCACCCGAAAACCTTTTAATTTCAGTCCAATATTAAAGTTGTCATTATTCTGTCTCTTCTTGAGGACGATTCAAGTCCGTTTAGTTACGATTCATGATCCAGTACCAATGTGTATCAATATTGCAAAAGCAGCATGATTCCCGTTCAGATAATGTTCTTACGAATCACAATTTGAAACAACACTCAGGTTAGCAGAAAATCGTAAAGGAACGACACAAAAATTTTATGAGACGCTCCAGTGCTGGAAAATCATCACAAGCTCATGACAAAATCTCCCCTTTCAGAGATGTTTTGTATTTCATACGTGTAATAATCATGGATGCGAAGGAATCCACTGATACGAGTAGATATATCTCGTTTGAAAGTAAAATGTGCACTTTTTGTCATTCATCTCTTATTGAATACAGTTAAGAAAATACCTCTTTGCATAATTTACATTGAAAGCTTAACAAAAAGACTTACTTCAGAAATTAAGCATTAAACATGCGTGCCTATAATTTGTGTAGGTTTGAAATGAAAGGCAAAACTTTTGTCATATCTTCACTTGTTTTTGCTTGTTTCCGGAAATTTCATTCGGAATTTCTCGAATATGAAAAACATTTGTGATGACAGCGGTTCAACCGAAAAAAGAAAAAGAAGTCAAAAGAAAAACTGCATGACGGGTATATTAGTAATAATATAACTTCACATCAAACAGGGTAATATCCTCGGTTTTGTAGAGACCAGAGAATAAGATGATATATTTCAATTTTCATACATTAACTTCTGTTCTATACTGTAAAAAGTTATGGCAAGTTAATCATATATATTCTTCTCAGAGGTCGTAATCAAAACCATACTTCAGTTTAAGATAGCCGTCTCCTGCATTTGTTGGCAATAAATTGATTGAATAGTCAATGGCTTTCAAGTTGTTCATGTATATTTTACAATTTACGCATATTATGATGTATGATTGGTGCATTCATTTTTTTTTCGGTCCAATATATAATTACTCTCGGAAATTTGTTTTTAACATTGTATTTACTTTGTGAATAATCCCGAAATTAAATGAAATCTAATCAAGTCAATTCATATCAAACAGATAATAACTTACGTGAGTCAATGCAATACACAATCTATTTTTCATTGAGTTGTATTTCTTTTTTTTTATAATGTCTTTAGTTTGACTCTTTCTGCGAAACACAATCATTGAAGTAGTTCAGTCCGCTGGAATTAATCCTACTACTCACTGAGCAAAGATGTGCATATCAAATCTGATGATAACTTCCTTTCACACTCTATGTAAGAAAAACGCTTGTTTGTTTTGTTTTTTAACAGCGAGATTTTCAAATATTTATCTCTTTAACATGTATGAATATCTAAATGCATACAAATACTTTTTAAACGTACACGTCAATCTTGCGTGTTTATCTAATATTATGAAGCCAAAATTTGCCATCCAAGACATTCTCAAAATTACCTAATAATCAAGCCTGTAAACAGTGGGAACTCTGGTAGTATCAGATATGATTAGTTATGTTATTTTCTGAAACATTATCTGTATGTATTTCGGCTTGATTATTGGGTAATTTTGAGAATGTCTTGGACAGCAAATTTTGGCTTCATATATAAACATGAGATAAAGAGATAATGTCTCAGAAAATAACATAAAATGCTAATCATTCTGATACCTAACAGAGTCCCCACTGTTTACAGTAAGCTCACAGTGGTGATGAGATAGATATAACTTGCTAAATTACACCTACAAACTTCTGGAGTAGAAAAGAACACATTTCAAATGTTAACAATGAATTATAAACATCATGAAACGGGCAAGATACATACTTTGCAACTGATTAACAAATTGCCCTACATCGACGTAAATATGCACTGAATTGATCAGTGCTTACTAATAGCCATGACAAAAGATATGATATTTACGTCGATGTAGGGCAATTTGCCAATCAGTTGCAATGAAAACATCTCGACGGAAGAATTTCATGAATTTGAAGATACACACTTATTCGAAACATGTTACAATCCCCAAGTATAATTTCCATTATCAAGAGGCCTAAGAATATCATGTGTGTTGGGGCAAAATGGCATATAGAGCATGTTGTCGGGTTTTACCACCTTCAGAAGGACTGAAAATTTTCTAGTTTTACCGAAGATTTAGATCATTAAATTACATATCTGAAGAGCTATGATCTGGCTGATATTTCAAAGGTCTTTGTTATTAATACATTTTGTTTGTGTGTTTGTCTGTTTTTGGTTTTCCGGTGTATTTTCCGTTCTCCACAATTCTTATAGCAGAAAAGGGTCTGAGAATCATGCGATATTAAGGAAAAACAGTACGAAGTAACACGGATACTTTTAAATGATCATGAGTCGTAAAGTGGTTTTAGTGTGCCTAGTTTACGAGCAAGCTGAAGATCACTCCACTGTAGTTACAACAGAATTTTATCAATACATTTTGTTTGTGTGTTTGGCGGTTTTCTGGTCCTCTCTGTTCTCCCGCATTCTTATAGTAGAAAAGGGTTTGAGAATCCTTCGAATATTTAGGAAAACAGTAAGAAGTTACACGGATATTTTCAAATAATCACTACTCGTAAAAAGGTTTTTAGTATGGCTAGTTTAATGGCAAGCTGAAGATCACTCAACTGTAGTTACAATGGAATTTTAAATCCGCTTTGATATTTTACACACAATTAAGCTGGAACTGATGTGCTTTAGTACAACCGAACGAAAACCTTTCTCCCTTTCTTAATCATCCTCATTAATGAACCTTTACGTTATTTCCACAAAGATAAACACTTGCATTTTATGTAAAACATACGATAAGTTTGGTCTTCAGGTTCGAAGAGGAATTATATTTACGTTATAGCTGCAGCTATAAAGAAATTTTATGACAATCATTAAAAATCCAAATGTTCATAAAGAGAAATATTATCATAATATCTAATTCATCCACATTGTGATGGGGATGAGTAAAAACTGATTGAAAAATGCGCTGAAACTTACCACCTGTAAACTTCTACCACACCTACAAGCAGGTCCCGAGGTGTGGAAGTGTCTCCTCGTTATATCTGCAGAAGATGGAGTGAAACATATTATGTCAGAAACAAACAGTTCAAATTATTAAATTCAATGCTAAACATAGATAGCGGGTAATATTCAACGCCACGTTCTCTTACCTTCAACAAAGTCGCTTACATCACTGTCTTTGTTTACATCAGAGTATCTTGTCATTCAAACTGATAAATTTACATTCAAGCTCATAAGTATTTTTTCTTGCTTATAACATAATCAGCGTAGAATCTGCTATCAACACTCAATGTCTTCAACACTGACTTGTCACTTTTACCGTATTATTCCAATGGTGCATCTCTCTGCAATCTTGGGGGAATGCCTAAGACCACTTATGAACTTGTTGCTGTTTGTGAAATGAAACTACTATTGCATCTGCTGTCAGGAACCCCCAATAGTGTCAAAGAATATAATTTCTTTACAAATTGCTCTGACAGAAAGATCTTAACTAAACATTGCGCAAGTCTTGGTTGTACTTTCCCTTCATGTCATGTGGTTTTCCTGGTCTCTTTTCTTTACTTGATAACATTCGGACAACCTATATTTCGTGGCGTGAATACACACGAAAGCGTTACATGTTTACTTTGGATATCTCTAAATTCCTCTGTTTCTCACAACAGCGAATACGACGGAGACGCGTAGAATTTTCTGGACTGCTGTATATGCGTGGGAATAACATGGCAGTCATATCTTTCCCAGTGTACTTAGAAAGTTCGCCTTAGAACAGTTAGAAAAGTAGCGAACCTATGCTGTGAAGGGCCTACAGAACAGATTCATGTGTAAATATTATCTCTGCAATTTACAGGAAACCGGACTATGTTCTTAGAGAAAAGATACGCTTGTTCTGCTAAGAGTGGCTGAATTAAAGTTACAGGCTCTTATCAATCTTCCTTACAAAAGGAAGAACAACAGCAAGAGAGAAACAAAAAAAGAATGACACACCTGTACAAACAGGCAACAAAAACCAGCACATTTTCTGCAGTTGATGTCAATCATTCTGTGATGCAAGGCACTGTGATGAGAGAACAGTCAGATTATTCTGGGTCTTTCATAATTACCCAAAAATAGTTGTGCATTTGTTTCAAGTAACTGTCTGTTCACCTTCTATTGTCTCTGTTCGTAAATAAATTAACAGCAGCACAGACAGTGAAGTTCATGTTTATCAATGCAGATATGTTATTGTGGACTTTCATATGTGGACTTTCATATATCTATTTGCCATAATATTTAATACGGAACATTATGCAAAATTTCCCTGTGATTAACACAAGAACAAGAAGTGAAGGCAAGCTCATACAAAATATAAGAAAATTTTCGTTTTCTGTTATACAAATGCAAGATAAAGCTTATTCTATTTTCGTCTTATACTTTGATTCTTTTATCCAGTAACTATTTTGATGATTTAATACGTCAAAGCCCATTTTGTGTAAAGTTTCTAACAAAATAAAGTGCAATCAGTTGGAAAAAAACCCACTGGAGAACAAAGAGGTGCTGAAAGTCACTTGTGTATCAAAATTAAGAGCTCGCTTCCAAAAGGCGCTAAAGTCATTGCAAAATGATGGATTTTTGGAAGCAAGCTCTTCAAATACCTATTATTGTGGTGAAGCATTTATGCTCCTGTAAAAACAGGTCTGGCATGCACTGTTTTTCTCCTATCCATCTCATCACATACTTTTCATCTTAAATCCATTGTTGATGAACTATTACACCAATCTCAAGTTAAAAGGAAAGGAATTTCCCATTGTGCTTGTGTATCTCGTTTGTCGACTGATAGAGAAGGAGAGATAGAAGTAACAAGAGGTGCACGACTGCTGCCGGCCAGCATTTTACCATCACCTGAAAACCAACACTGGGAGACATTTATTGAGTTTGCCAGGGAGTGATCACAGAAGACAAAATGGGGTCCTAACCTTCCAGCAGGCACAGGAACTGCAAGGAAGAAATCACCGGTTGAAGACAACATCACGCTTCTCCGGAGCTGCCGGCGAGATGCTTCCAACGATCGTGGCAGCGGAGCTAGGTCGCGCCCCCTGTCGCGTGAGGCTTCCGTCTTCTATCCCCCTTCATGACGCACAGGCTATGGGGGAAGCCTGCCACTCAGTCGATGTGCGCTGCGTCCCAACGAGCTGCCATGGCTGGGGCTGTCGGTGGGCCTACTAGCCCTCGACGACCGCGAAATTTGAAGCAGTTCCAAATAAACAAAGCGGCGAGACACATGACGTCAAAAAGAAGAATTGCTTTGAAGAATCGTCGTAAAGCAATGGGATGAACATCAGGCCAATTCCCGCAAATAGTCTCCTTTTGCCGCTCTGCGGTAAAGAAAATCTTTGAATGATTATTTTGTGCTAAATTTCTATTTATTCAAAAAATTGGAGCATTGATTTGAAAACGTAGCAAAGGGTCATCTGGGTCCAATAAAAAAAAAGAACATAATCATTTTTTAATAGGTAAAACTGCCGAAATAATCGTAATGTTGCTGAGAGCACATTTGCAGGCATTAACAGAGAACACAAACGGACACATAATGCTCTTATATGTATCTGGGCTGGTTCAAATCGTTGACGTGCATAAAATGAATGAGAACTACTAACAAGTTTCAAAATAAATTGTATCATGCACTCCAAGTAAATGTTCCTATGTCTGAACACACTTGGTCCGAGTTACCTTACTGTAATAGTAGGTTTTGATGATTTCATGACCTCAACAGTCGCTTCACAGGTCACCTGAATGTTTTAAATTTAGTTTTCTTAGGAGGAGAGGGAATCATTAACACAGTCGATGCTGTTTGTTTTCTGAAAATCACTGCAGTGCACTTTGTTATTTGTGTAAAGTTATGGAGTGTTTTAAGTCAATTACCTTCTGTAAACCTAAGGTCACTTTCTTCTTATTCCGCACAATGACTTGTCGTGTCTTAATGTGTCATACAGAAATAGATATCAGTTACTATGAAACACAGAAATACATATCTCTCTAGACCTCCACATATTTGTGGCAGATACTTTGCAATACGTTCTCTAAAAAACTCTTTCCTTTCAAGGACTGACCAGGTATTCCATCTTTCGTCTTGTATATTCCATGCAATGTAGTCTTCCGTATTTGCTTGCTTCAAACTGTTGTACGCCAATCTGTAAAGAAAATTTACGGTGTAATATCTGTGTCATGATTTAATAAACTAAGGAAAAAAAAAACCTTCCAAAAGTACATCCAATTAATTCATTTCATGTGTGTGTTGTCTTGGCATGAGACATTGCATCAGTGATTTTCAGTTTACAAACGTTTGTATCAAATCATGAACAATTTATAACTTTGATATTGCCAGCATTACCCCTTTTTGTACCAATGAATCAAATGTGCGTAAGTTACACACACACACACACACACACACACACACACACACACACACACACACATATACATGTATATGCACAGGAACTTAATGTGCACACAAAGGGCTCAAAATAATGTGAGACTCTTCTGAATGTATTTGCTTGCTGAGACATTTTCCCTTTGTAAGTGGAAAATGTACCTTAAGACGAATTGACAGGCGTTTTGAATTTCTTTTTTTCTTTTCTTGAGGATGATGCAACCGTACAACTTTAAATTTGCAAATGAAGCATGCGTCACATAGGAAAGTATTTAGGTCAAAATGACCTTTAGAATTAAAGCCCTATGTATCTCAAATAGCATCTAGTATGACTATATCCATGATGACATTCCAATATGTTTATTCTAAGTTGAAGTTTATTGATAAGACTGGCTACAAAGTTTTCCAAATGTTACAGTGCACAGATGTGTATTTGTGACATTTCTTATTTTAGCTCATGGCAGAATTGCGAATTGATGACGTCACTACTTTGCATTATTAAGATCATGCCAACATCACAAGTCGTTGAAAAAGTCGAAGAGGTAGGACTCAATCACATTTTTTCTACTTTACGTCCAAAAAAAAAAAAACACGAAACTTTTATTGCTTCATTACTTTGACAGTAGTCTACCTAATAAAGTAAACTTAAACACCGTTAAACATATTTGGGAACTCGGCTCAAACCCAAATCACTTCATAAATGCTTCTTTGTACTGAAATATGAATGCATTCAACTACTTGGTGTAAGAGCATCACCAGCCAAGATAGAACAAGACACGAGCACACAGAAAAATATGGAAACAACAAAAACTACTAAACACTTTTAGTGACAGATAGTTTCTATAGGAAATTCTAGTGGAACGAGTCACGACAACGGCCGCCAAACAAAGGAAACCAACGCCGACAAAATCTGGAAAGCAGCGTGAGTCAACAGGTGTAGGGAGAGAAGAAAGACAGGTACTGCACAACAAAGGCACTGCACACGAGCGAGGTGATAGCAAAAGTAGGTTGTGATCCATGAACTCTATTTTGGAAGGCGCTAAGTGAAATTCATGTTGTGTGCGATTTCAATACCATTTCAGCGGGTTTTTCCTTTCAAATAAACTCTTATGAAGGGGTAAATCGTGTAGATCTTAAATGTGGAAAGAAATGCTTTTGTTTTTCGACTGTTATTTTCTTCGCTTGCACCGAGAAATCCTTCGTCTATTTGCTTGATGCGTGCAGGCTCTTTCTGCGGTTTCTGCATGATTACATCTTTGTTCGTTTTTATCTGTTCACTTCCAGTTGGCTTTGAATTATGACTCCAAGTTCTACTTTGGAGAAAGAGACCTATCGAAAATAGCGATCAGGTATCAAAACGTGGCACATGCCATAAAAGATTAATCTCTATGGTGTAGATTACAGTAACCCAAAAAAAAAATCATGTTGTTTTTAACGTCAAGTTACAGAAATCTTTGGTCTTAACTTATCAGTTATATGATAATGTCCCAAGTCGACTTCATTGAGCACACCCTCTAAAAAAAAAAGAGATTTAAAAAAAGAAGGTTTAAACAAGAGGAAAACTTAAAACACATCAATGAAATTCACCTTTTCATTAACCTGCTCAACGGCATATGTGGTTTAGGTCTGCAGAACTTGGCGAAACAGTTAACGTTTTGTATTCCTTTCTATTGTCATTTAAAGAGGAAATCCAGTCCAAATATATGTTAATCTGACAAAAAAGTAAAATCTTACCAGTTCAACGGTAAAAATTTGACTGAAATCAGATGAAAAATAATGGTGTTATGACATTTTGAAGTTTTGCTAATTTCTACAAAACAGTTCTTGTACAGTGGATATGAATATGCAAATGAGTGAGCTAACCATGTCACATCCTTACAATTTTCCATTGATCGTGTAAAAAAGAAAATGACGAAAATTCAATGTTTCTGTCATTGAAGTCTAAAACATGACGTTATTCCAGGTTGAATAACTTCAGAACAGTGATTAGTTACATATACGAGGATTTGAGCCTCGGGCATGATTGGGTTTTAGTGAAAAAACTGGAAATTTCACAATTTTATTTACAAATTATATGGTAAGTTGTGAGCGAATGACATGCTCAATTTGCCATTTGCGTATTCATACTGACTGTTCAGGAACTGTTTCCCCCCAAAATTGCGAAACTTCAAAATATCATAATTTCCTTATTTTTCATCCGATTTCGATCAAATTTATACCATTGAATTCGTAATATTTTACTCTTTCTTATCAGACTAACTTATACTTGGACTGGATTTCCCCTTTAAGAAAAGATATTTCTTGTAACTATGCATTGACAAGGGGGTGGAGGAAACGTTACTGTTTTCCATTCTTTCCTAGACTGCGTGGAACGCAGAGATGATAATCTATTTGTCACAACTTTTTCGTTCAGAGAAAACAGTTACGACAATTCAGGAAACTAACATACCGTTTGGGATATTCCTCGTCATTGTCTTTAATCAAGATTAAATAATTGTTCCTTTATAGTTGCTTCTTTCATGATTCTCATCAAGCTATCCTATCAGTTCATGAACGTCCAGCCGTGCAAATGTTTATTCTAAATAGGTTCTAGATTTTTAAGTCAAATTCAGAAATTAGATCTCACGTAATCGGGGAAATTCCAGGAATTTATTGACTAATATACAAATGTATGTTTATGCTGTAATATGGACGCCTGTTGTGTATATGTGCATATATATATCTACATATCTATATATATACATGGTAAATCAATGTTTTAAATTTTTTCACTCCAACCTTTTGGAAAATTTTAGATTTAACACTCAAAATGTTGAACTACCATTTCACAAATGGTAAATTTGGATATTTGGAACTTTCTTCCTTCTGAAATTCGAACTTTAAAGTCTATGCACTCTTTTAAGAAAGCTGTAAAGACAATACTGCTCTCTGGATATCAGTGAGCTTATAATGTCATTGTAATTGTATTTTATATGAAATTCCCTCGTGGAAATATCGCCGTTCTGAATTTATTGCGTAATGTTATGTAACCGACCATGACCTGTAACTGTTCACCTGTACCTTAGTGAGAAAATACTTTGCCATGCTTTACTATTCAGAGATCCAGGTGATCTAACTTTGTGTATTAGCGAAAGCAGACAGACCTCTCCTCTCTCCCTTCTTCTATCCTATCTCTATGCAAGTCATCCCTCCCTCCTATTTTCCTATATGTTATGGATTATGTACGAGGGCTGCATGCAAATCAATCAATGCTTAAGCTGCAGCCCTTCTGTGTTATTCATTGCATCGCTGATATATTTTGTTGTACATTGTAAAGGCAATGAAGAAACTTACTTTGTTAACAATTAATGTTTATGTATATAATATGTATGGCACCAACAATGCATAATATTATGATATATGTGTATGTATCTACATGAGCAATGATATAATGCAGGAACCAATCAATCAATCAATCAATCAGTCAATAAAATACAACATTTTGTCGGCTAAATTTCACATTTACAAACAGGTTGAAGGAGTAACATATAAGATGTTGATTTACCATTTCATTTTTAAGAGTGTATATGTACGTACATTATGAAAATGACTAACCACAATTTATGTAATACGCAGTAGAAAGGTAGCGAAAGGTAGTTTACATGAAGCATTTTGGAGCTTGTTACTTGATAGTTCATACACTTAATTACACTAACAAGGGAAGACCTGTGTCCCAAATAGAATTGTCGAGAATAGATGAATACAATGTCTCCTTTTCTATCTTAATATTGCAATATTTTACCGGACAGCCGTCCTTTTAATTCACTGACGTGAACTAGGTTCCTATCAGAGATTAATACCCAATTGGATTTGTATATGCATATGACACAAAACGTTTGAAGCGGGTTTGTGCCTTTGACGTTACTACAAGGGAACTAACTTTTTGCCTGGATTTTATTCCTTTACTAGTAGAGGCATATTATTGCTTGATAGCATGCCCAAAGGTAAGCAACGTTCCTACTATTACAGAGGAGCTATACCCCCTACCATGTAGATGGTATAGGCATCCCCTCTAATACACGTAATAGGCAAATGACCTACCACTTTTGACCGCAGAGTTTGGACCATGTAGATGGTATAGGAAGGCGCACCAGCCAGCAAAACAACAGTTTTATTTGGAGGCTTTTGACCACGCAGATGGTTTAGATATGCGGACAAAGATGCAAAGTTGATGTTTTCTGCTCCTTCTTCGTGAAAACGGCCACGGTGACCTGTAACAGTAGTGTTATCATGATGCAAACGTGAATAACTGTGTTTAAGTTCATGCATAAAATTCATGTATGAACAAATCATAGAAATGAATAGACGAACACATTATTAACAAGAAACGAAGAAGAGGAATGAAGTGGGATTTAGATACTGTAACATAACTCAAGAGAATTGATAGATCAATAAATGTATGTAATTTTGACGGAATTGTCACTTTCTCATTATTTTGTTTCAGCATTCGTCACTATCATATTTCTAACAGTAATGAACATTCAACGCACTGCAGGCTGACGACTTTGACTGAAATTAATGATTTTTGTTAAATCATAACTCATATATTATACATATGTCAATATCATAACTGACGAAATCACCTCATGAAAATAGTGCTCAGAGATATTTTTTTTTTAAATTATGCAGGCACAGGTGGATGAACCCTCATTTAACCATTATGGTGCAGTATCCTAAAAGTTGAATATGAAGTTTGTGAAGACATTATTATCGTCAGTTTGTAACGTTTTGTTGTCAAACTATGTCGAGATGTTTAGATTCATTAAATTTATTCTGCTCATTTGTCTGTTTGTCTGTGTTTAAGAAAGAAATATATCTTTCCTAATAACGTTTGGGTTTCTTTCTTTCTTCCTGCTAAAAAGAGGTCTAATGGTTAACTGCAAAACGTTTAAGTTTGAAATTCCCTGTTAATTGATGCATGATTATTTCACTACAGATTTTGGCTTTGTTTGTGTGTATTTGTTAATATATCGATTTGAATTAATTTGCACTTTGATTCGATTCCACTTTCTTTTTTTTTTTTACAATTCAAGTGAAAGTATTCTTCAAAATCAATCACCCATTATCTTTGCAATGTATTTCAAACACTTCTTCGATGAATATATGTTCGATAAAATACCAATTTCATGTGATGATACAGTCAAAGGTAGAATACACTACTCATCGTTTCCTTTAATTGTGTAAATGAAGCATTAGAATGAAAAGTTTTTACATTCTTCCCCAGTTTACTTCGGTCCGCAGTGTGACTTTCATTGCATTTATTTTCAATATTTTTGGCGTTGATATGAGTGTGAGAGGTCGAGGTTATATCTTCACAATAGTATATTGTTCAGACATTACAGGCACGTCTTGGACACAGACATGTTCTTAACATTAGCAGTTCCCTAAATTTTAGCATTTTACCAGTTCCTTCCATTTCCTTACATATTAGCAGTTCCCTCCATATCCGACATCTTTTCCTTGATACGTTTCAGTTACAGTTTGCCTATGAATTTCCTTAAACCTATGTTTTGTTCGAAAAATAAATGATCTGCATCAATTTCGCTTGAATGTGCGAAAGTCAAATTGTTCTCCAATTCTTTGTATATGCAAAAGCCATATTGTATTGCATACTATTGTCGGAAATGAAATAAAATGAAATGAAAATGAATAAAACTTCAGGATGGATTGCTCTGTTATAGTCCCCATATCACACATTTACAATATCACTTTATACATTAACATCTAACACTGATTTTTTTTTTTTTTTTTGCAAAGACTTGCACGGTAAAGAGACTCGGAACGAAATAACCGTTGATAACACACAACCAACCGAATTGCTCGTTGAAGTGACCTTAAGATATTTCTGACTCTTGGTGCCGGTTAACGTGATGTTCGATTCATCTTGATTCGATTTAGTTGTATTCTTTTGGTTTTCGTATCATTGTCATACATACATGGATCAGAATAAAACTTAGATCGCAAGGAATGACATTCTCTTGGATACACATATGCCGCGATAAAGTTGAAGCGAGAAGTATTACAGCTTGAAACCTGTACCACAGATAAACTGGGTTTAAGCATTTGACTTTTTATCGAGAAATGAGGTGTGCCCCGGAACCCTCGGTGTACGAACGTTACGTGTCAAGACTCAGGCTTATACCGTTCGTCTAAAGAGCAGGTTATATGCCAAATGAAAAATGTTTTTCAAATTTTTATGTATCACCGGTATCTTAGTAGTTTATAATGACATACGATATTCGAAGATTTTATTCGTTCTTGCATTCTCGTACGGGGTCACGATTGTTTAATACGTTTCATGCAACGGACAGAATTACTTCTCCTTTAGCTGCTCAACTTCCACGGTACACCAGCCCGTCAAGTGGGGAGATTCGGCCCGGTACAAACCCAGCAGCCCCTACTCCAAGTAGCTTTATGCAGACTTTTTGTCTGTTCTTCATTAGTAACGGTTTTCTCTCGTGACGTAATTTGCCTTTTCTCCTTACTTCAGTTGTTGGAAAACCTAGTATATTAAATTGCTCTACAGAACATACGAAAGTACTTTTTTTTTCTCAAAGTTTAAGTGACATGGAAAATTAAGGTAAAACGCCTTTACGGGCTGTCTAATGTCATTTAGCATAGTATTGATATAGCTTCATGAGTGACATTATTCTCGTATATTCCTAGTAACTCAGATAAGCTCTATTTTACTCTCTCTATATATTTCATGACATCTATGTAAGGTCTGACGTTGGAAAAGCACAGGTCGTATACCTATGAGCTCTCGTAAACTAGCCGCCTATCGTTCGCCTGTTCAACACGTAAACAATGCCCAGACTTTGGAACAGATACAGAACACATGTGATGTTTGGATTCTCATAGAAAAGGAAGTAAAAGTCAGATCTGCCATCTATGGTACACAATTACGTGTACACTAACGAAGATACAGAATGAAGTATATTTGACCTTTGACCCCACTTTCCACGGACAAGATGACATCTGAGCAAAAAAATGGTAATTTTGTGAAATGATCCTTGAAACATGGTCTTTACGTGTGCAAAATATGGGAAAGAAAGAACATGTATTCACCAAGATACAGGATGATACATTTATGACCTTTGACCCTAATTTACATACCCAATATGGCGTCCGATCAAGTAGTTTTATTTTATGAAATAATGTACGTGACATGACCTAAACATGTGCAAAATATGGTGGTGATAGGGTATGTTTTTCTTGAGTTATTGCAAAGAAAATTGCAAAAAGAAAGGAATATGAAAATACATCGAAGATAAGCTGTAATTTCAACCAAGTTTTTGGACGTGATCCCGACAACGTATGAAAAATTAAAGGGCACAATAACGATAGCCCAAAGTCTCAGCTACAACATATCAAAATCTTGGAGAAATTCATCGAAGCATAAGTGAGCTAGTGCTCGATAAAAATAGTAATGTCAATTTTCATTTCCATAAAAACTGCACTCCCATAGAGATTACACGTAAACTGGTCAAATTTGACAAGGTTACTTTCAATCCATTTTTACGAGGTGATGCCGTCATCCAATTAACATTATGTTTGAATATTTGTGAAAGAACATTTCATAAGCTACAACATATTGAAATTTGGGTGAAAATTGGCGAAGGATAAGTGAGATACGCTCGAGTGAACTTGAAATTTGATGACGTCATTTTGAAAATTTACTTTTTTTACTTTATTAAGAAATTTGATATCTTTTAATCATTTTTTTCAGCATAGCCAACCCATGAAATAACATGTACAACTCATCAGCTTTCAGAATATGTCAAAAAATTGGGGGTCACCGTCCATCCTGACGAGTAAAATCCGATTTAAAATTGGCAGTTTTTTGGCATAGTTGCACTGTGTATCCCCATTGACGCACGCGCGGAATTTTGAATTTGACGGGCCCGTATAACGTCATATTGAGTCGGATCGACTTGAAACTTGGTAGAAATATTCCTTGACATTTTGGACATCCGGTCCGCGTAAAAAAACTGAAAATTTCTATTGCATATGAGCTGTGTGTGCGAATCTGTGCGCGCGCGTACGCGTCCGTCCATTTTTTTCAATTTTTCAAAAAATGCTCCAAATGGTCTGAAACGTGTGCAAAAAAATTTTGAGCTCGATTTGAGCATACAAATATTTCAACGCGCGCGTACGCGCGCGTTCTAAAATAAATATGAATGTTGACAATATGAGTAGAATCCACTTGACTTAAAATATATGTGACGTAAATTTCATTGAAGAATTCTATTCTGTTAATGAGATATGGATGAAAATGTGTTTTCATATAATGACGTCATAGTGACGTCACGGTCGACTGATCACTATGATTTTATAAAATTCGTCTGCATTTTATTACACTGGTATATATCACACTAAAACTTTCGAGAAGTAGATTACGCATTACATGCCTTGTTACTTGCCTTAAAAAGCAAACTGATGTGATTATGGTACACTTAATTTTGTGTACGTGGCATCTTAACCGACTACTTCAATAATACTGTTGCATCAGCGAACCTATTTTCCTACTTTTAAATGAAATACCCATGGTCAACCCTCTCTCTTTCTTGATTTACCTAAAATGTAAAGAAGAAACAAAGGTTCCCCCATTTTCTTCTTCACCTGTTTCGCTTTTTTTTTTAAACTGCTGATTCTAGCATGAGGACAATAACATTACAGCATGATACGAACATTGCTTCTGCCCCAAGGTCAATTTCTTGTCAAATTATATGTAAGAAACTTGTGTTATGTATCATTAATGAAATTACACTTCTTGAACATCGCGATGACATACATGACATGACATTGAAAAAAAGGGGTAATAAAAACAATTGAAGAATCCGAAAAACGGTTTAATAGAACGGAATATGGAGTAATTATCAATTCAATGAAAATAACACAAGAAGTGTTTAAGATTTTGAGATCACGGTAGATCTATAGTAGACAAATTAGTCAGCCTGATTATATATTTTTGTCTAACATATTATCCATCAAGTCAGTGCTCAAAGCCAAGAGATGAGAAATCTTTCACTAAGAGTTTTATGAATGATTCTAAAATGAGGTATTAGTGTTGGAAAAACATGCTATGGCACAGTGACTGCATCAGAAAAACAAAGCTCTGTACTGTGTTTTAACGTGTCTCATGAAGGGATTGTTAAAAACCCCACAAATACATGGTGTCATAGGTACATTTTCGTTGTTTTTATTTACAACTATGGTTTGACTGGTAAATAAACATGAAGAGAACCTACAATCTCAAGTGTTACCACTTTCTTTCTTTTTTCATACATACTGTCATTTTATCTGTCAAGCATTTAGGAAATGAATACTAACTACATTTCCTTGATTACTCCTACAATCATACGTTTAGTAAGGCTTTGCTCACAGAGTTTATGTTTATAAATGTTAACACACACAGATATATATATATATATATATATATATGTATATATATATATGTGGTTTACCCTATAACCCTGATTTTGATTTATGTACAGCATACTTGTCCTTGCCCGTGTTTAATACACTATAAAGAAAAGTATTTGAAAGTGCAAAAGTTATTTTTGGAGTCTAGAATAGATGTATATTTTGATGGACAACCTCAACTGAAAATTCCAAAGTAAGCTGAATGTGATTGACTTATACATCCAATATCAAAATGACTTAACCACACCAAAGAAAAGAGTATCTAAGGAACAAAGAGACAACCGTACAGTACATAAGTATATGTATGTAAATATAAACCCCTCAAAAACGTCCTGCAGTTCCAGTTTCATGTATCATATTTCACTTTAAAACTCTATCATTTTCATTCAAATGTGACATCATTAAAAATCCTGTTTAGTATCTATTTTGGAAGCATTCTTGGAATGCACAGTACGACTGAGTATGAGGAAGGGTCAAGTGAGAAATGCTACAAATGGAACAAACATGTTATGTCAAAAAGAGTAATCCCCATTTATTTTGTCTTTTCAGGGAAGGTTGTATTTCTGTTGTACGTTTTAAAAGATGTGAAATAAACCCCAAGCTTGAAACCTAAAACATTCATAGTTCAAACTGAATATTTCCTGTATACTTGGTTTTAAGAGTAAATAAAAAAAATACATATGCGTAGATAGATGAAGACAGAGGAAGATATAGAAAGACATGCATAGAAAATGTGTCTTGTTCTCATGAAAAACTAACTTTGCTGCCGAATATTATTTTCAGATTTTTGACGTGAGTGAATTCCCCAGACTCTAAACTTTCAAATGATGAAAAATCCAAACATTCCTTGGAACAAAGATAACAGAAATTTTGTAAATGAAACTTTCGTTTTGAGCATATATTTAGTACCGTATTTTCAGTCAAATACCGTATTTAGCATATTCCATGGTTTAATGTCTGAGTTACGTCCGGACACACACACACACACACACACACATACGCACACACAAGCATAATATGTACACACATATGTGCATATATTATGCTATTCTCATAATCATCATCACTATAATCATTAGTTTAGATTAAAAGTCATAATAGATTGAAGTGAATACGTATGACATATCACAATGTGAGCTGAAAACAATATATTGATTGATAAAGTTGTCTCTTGCTTTTCTTCGAGTAAATATCGTTTGCTCTTGATCATAATGATATACTGATGATGATGTTAGGAATTTTTGTTAACAAATTTAGATCAAAGGACCAGTGTGCTGGACCTAAAACAAGGATTTGATGATCTGCATTTATCAACAGTTTTTTTTTTTAAATGCAATCATAAAAGGTGTGAGTTATCATTCAAGCAAGAATATCTTTCATGAAATCCTCTGATCATGCTGATGTTCAAATATCAATGGCTCTTGTCAATGATGTTATGACTGCCAAAATCACGGATATTACACGTTTGGCAAGGTTATGAAGTTTTTTCCCCCCAAATGATGTCACGACACATTGGAATTCGGGAAGATCGTGATACTTTTTGAATAAAATTATACTCAGGTACCTATATCAAATGTTTGATTATTTCAGATTTCATAAAATCCCACCTGCGTGGTTGGCAAACCTTCACATATACATCCAAAATGGTACATGCATGTAAAGAAATAACCTGCGCAAGGAAGTACAGGAGACTACTTCAAATATAATGTGGATGCATCAATTTGCACACTTCTTCACGAATTTGTCATCATCATTCTGTTCATGCACGTGTGATTATATATTTCTTCATTCGAGTATATAGTTGTTTAATTGGTATATTGTCCAATTTATCTTCATGTACCATGTGTTTTAAGAGTATATATATATATATATATACACACACATATATATCTATATATTACCTACTGAAATCAGAAGTTGAAGATTTGAATCAGCTTAATACGTTTAATTTTGTTGTATGTATGTTTTATTTGTTTTCGAAGCGGACTGTATAATATGACAAAAATACCTATTCTTATGTTGAAATCTTTAAAGAATGCAAATTGATTTAAGAGACTTCGATTTTCAAGTTTCCAGTCGCTTTGATAACGAATACGTTGTTGAGTTGATATATTGCATACTTCTGCACTCATATCATATTCCGATTTCACTCTCTGCCATATTAAGTAACATTAAGGATCAAATTTAAAGGGGGCAAGGATAAAAAAAGGTAATGGATACATACTTTATAATACAACGCGTTTTCCATATAAAGGATATATAATTGACAGTAGGGCATCGTAGATATCCGTGTGTCTTTTAATGCAGAAATCGGAAGTATTCGTCGTCTTTTCTTTTTCAAACTACGCTTTATTTCTCTGACAGTTTGCATCAGGGTATACTGCACATTCAGATTATACATACGGATGTACTTCACTGAATTCTAACATTATTCGCTACAATTGCCCCGAAACTCTCGTCACTTTTAAAAATATGTGACATGTTTGTCACAGAAATCAGTGTCAACTTTGGGTGGTGATACTGACGGTATTATCTACGAGAGTTGTAGCATTAATTGGAGGATGAAGATCTCTAGCAATTGTATATCCTGAAGTCCATTATTGTAGTTGCCATCCCCTTGAAAGGAATAAGCTACTTCGAGTGAATAAATGGACATCTCCTAACGACTATCTATTCCTGCTACTGTTATTTTTCAGTTACAGTTGCAATTCTTATAGAAAGTGTACACAACAGATATCTTTATGTGCCATTCATCCGTTATAATTAGCAATGTAATTTGCATTTAACGGCGCACGTGGCACATGTAACCCGCTAACTCATGTACATCAATTCCTAGACAAAGGAAATATACTGTTAAAGAGGCCACCTTGTAACACTCGTAATAAAATGGCTCTTTTTCGCGAATCCTTTTAGCTGCCGTTTTAGAAACGCCCCAGACGTACAGCTTATTGTACGATGAAAACCACAGACAGTCAAAATATGTGTTATCATTATTTATGTTGCATGCCTGCTTGTCTACTTCCCTATATAGTGTATAAAATAATACAGCTTTTAAAGCCAGACAGTTTTTTTTTCTCTCTCTTCCCCCTGCCGTTAAATTGTACTCAAGCACACATTTCGTTTACAACAGCCACTAGAACCATGGCTTCATGAGCAGACACAAAGGTATACAAAAGGGGAAAAAGAAGGAAGGCTGTAAACCCGACCTTTCAGCAATTTACGTATACCCGCTGTTTTCTAGAAACACGCACCCCCGGATAGATATGTCAACGGTACCCTAAGGCCGGTTAGTATCCCTCCGCGTGGCAGTGCAGACTTCTAAATGGCGATCGTTGATTGGTCAGTTGATTGGCCGTATCACTAACTCACAAAATTAGCGAGAATTTCGAAACTTTGCAAGTAGTCCTTTGATTTATCGACCAGTCACTGGAATATTAAATGGATAAAGCAACATTCAAATCACCTCCAGGGGAAATATATAAAAAATTGTAACTAAAAATTGCTTAATCACATGTGTTACTCTATAGGAGGCCTTGGCGTTCCTTTACCAAGGTTAGACTTGTGAATGCCCATACAAATCAAGGTTTAATGAGTCATAACTTGAATGCGCCATCAATGCATTAAGAACATTCTGTTCATGAAAAGAAATAGAAACCAGAAATGAAATGAGTTAAGAATACTTTAGATAAGTTTGTGTCTTTGAAGGCATCTTTGTCACGCAATACACACACACACACACACACACACACACACACACACACACACACACACACACACACACACACACACACACACACACACACACACATACACACACTCGCATACACAGCGATCGTAAACGTTTTGCATTTGGTGTGTGTAGGCATACGCGTGAATTCTGCTGTCAGGGAATTGTGTTCTGCAAAAGATGCATCGAGACTCGCACAATGCCATCCTGGACAGATGTAATGTTCGATAGAGGCTTATCTTGACACGAACGGTCATGAATCAGTTTGTATTTGTCCTGAAACTGGAGCCTAAACAACACTTTTCCAAATTCGGTAATTTTTAGTGATTTTTTTTTTTCTGTTGGAACCTAGCAACGCAGTATGATTGACTTCCCTCTGGCCAGTATGTTTCAGTACATCATGCATAAGCCTATCTGCAGGACGCTTCGTCTGGTGGTTATAATCCTTCTTGTGTCTTGTGAGTACGATTACTTGTTATTCGCTTTATGATATGTGTTTGATATTTTTTTTTATAGTATGATATGTCTGTGTGTTAAATATACCCATTATATATCTACTTACAGTTATACATTGTTGAATGTTTTGCAATTGCCAAATATGTTGCCAAGTATGCTATGAAGTTGTTAACTCATGCTAAACAGCTAAACTTGTATTTAATTCATTATGTTTATTACTCTATAATATTGTAATGAAATGAGGTTAGAGCACTGGAGCTGGTGTCTCTGTGTAATGACAGTTTGTGAATTCTTAAAATGAGAAAGAGAATAGGGGAGAGGCAGAGTGAGTATGAGGAACAAATGAATTGTAGGAATCAAGCAGTAAGGAAGGGAAAATACATGAGTCTAACAAAGCCATGTATGTTATAAAGATAGATTGAGTGGCCTTTATAGCAACAAATATAACAGATGGGTTTGAGAAAAGTTTCTGGAATAGTTCACAAGATATGGAAAACTTCTGTCTTGGGTGGAAAGTATATGACGTAAAGGTCGTGTACACTCCTAAAGCAACTACAGTAACACGACGGTGTCCTTTGTTCATTGACTTGAGTGGTAAAATCCCGTCACGAATGCGACTATAACATCGCGATAAGAAACTGGACATGATAATCAGATATCAGACACGGTTATAACAAAAACAAAAAACAAAAAAAAAAACAGCTGCTAACGTTGAAGTGAAATTCACTTTCACTGAAGGCTATATCAAAATATTCCTCCCCCTCAGTTATTATGAAATGTTGATTTTACGAAAGAAACCTGCTGGTCCCGAGGAATCAACTACTTGAAAAGGTCGCTGTGAAGACATGCAATCTGTTATCTCCTTTTAGACTTTATGACAACTCAGTAATGCTTATCCACGTAGAGGGTTCTCTCTCATTCTATAAATATCAATATTGCATAAACGCTCTCCACACATGATGTGAAGTGCAGCCCCATGTCCATTCTCTCAATGTATAGTCAGAGCCTTATACAGAGTAGGGTAAACGCTTTTTACATCACAGTGGAAGTGTCCTTCTACATCCGTCAGGCACGTGACTATGTAGAAATATATTACATACAAGAAAAATTAGGACAAAACTTTCACATACAAGGCAAATTTGGACAAAACTCTTTACATTTTGTTTTCTCCACGGAGGAACGCTACTTCCTTGCACTTTGCTGCTTCTGTTTTGCAAGTAGATTTGATATGGTGTGTGTGTATCTGTGTGGTATTGACAGTGTGCCAAGACAAGGTCCGTGTGGTTTTGAATATTGGTGTTTGTGTGTATATGTTCGTGTGTGTATTTTTGCAGTTATTACGTTTACCAAAGAAAGTGAAGAGTCCTTAATTCAGCATGACGGAAAATAGATGGCAATGGCTGAAACCTTGATATCTTTACAGAACTGCAATTATTAAAGACGTATCTTTTGTAGATGAAGTCTTGAATAGTGTGGTTTGTGTTTGCATGTAACCACTCATCTTTCACTGTCAATCAAAATCAATAAAAAATGGTTTATGACGTTCAAACTTATTTGTATTGTTGCTCAGTTTCATGGGTTTCCGGTTATGGTCGCCATGGTTATGAAGCATTGACTGTAATGTATTGCCTGTGATATATTGCGTACGGATGGCCAATGTTTGCATTATTCCATGCAGAGGAAAAAGTGAAAGAAGATGTAGCATTTCACAATCACAAAAAGGTTGTTTCAAGAACGGCGCAGTGTTTTCAAAAGTGTGGGGGCCCACTTCCAGGTTTCATGAGCCAACAAAGTGATGACACCTTATGTATTCCTTTGTATGGTGCACAAAAAGTGTGGGGGCCCGAGCCCCCACGGCCCCCACGGCTGCGCCGGCCCTGTGTTTAACCCATTATGTGTCAATGAGACGATTCTGCACAAAATGTAACACACAACCTAACAACAGGTGCATTTTGTACACTGAGGATAAACATAATTATGAAATTGATTTCCTGAGACTTTAACGAATGTTAACTACAATTCACCAGGATGATTTGCATTCATGTATTGTGATGCAACATATGATACCTGCCATGATATGAACCCTACATACACAATGAAAAACATTTTCATCTTGAGCATTAATATAATGTATCGCATTTGCACGTGCAGATAGAGGCAGTAAGACGGAAGAAAAATCAAAAGGGAGTTTTATATCTTGTTCTGCTTTTCGACACAGTAACATTGAAAAACAAGAGGGCACGGGCTGTATGCGTGCTGTAAAGCCTCGGTAAAGCCTCAGTTACAACGTAGCTGAATCAGCTTCGAATCCACTCGAATACACGTATTCGGGTGGATTCGGGAGCATTCTGTTCTCCTTCCCCGAATGGGCAAAAAAATTCTCGAGGGATTGGGGAACATTCGTTTCGGCTCGTTTTGAAATGTTCAAAACCAGCCGAATACTCTTTAAGCTACTCCCGAATGTGGCCCGGACAAATTTCATTCCGGCCACATTTGGGATGTATTCGGATGGAATTCGGTTGGATTCGGGGAGGCATTCGGGGCATATTCTAAAAAGATTCGGGCCTATTCGTATCATAAGTGGAGTAACGGCCCGAATCATCTAACCAAATAAACCCGAATATCAGGAATAAAGCCGAATCTGCCTTGAATGGCCTAATACTTCCCCGAACCCATCCGAATCGTTTCCCGAATACAGAGCAGAATACAGGCGAATGAGCCGAATAGGCCCAAATACGACCGAATAGCAGCCGAATACGTCGAATGAGCGGCCAGAATGACCCGAATAGCCTCGCGAATATAGCCAGATTGGTGATTCTGCTCTGATTCCGGAACTATTCGGAACATTTGATTCGGAGAGCTCCCTGAATCAGAGACGAATAGGTTCCGAGTCCACCAAATCCATCCGATTCAGGCCATAATTGTGGCAGAATTGGTTGAATTTTATTCCGGAGAATTCGGCTTTGGTGTAACCCTGGCTTTACACCGTAGTCGAACCAGCTGCGAATCCACCCGAATTAATACACGTATTCGGGTGGGTTCGGGAGCATTCTGTTCTCCTTCACCGTTTGGCAAAAATTGGGGAGGGATTCTGAAATGTTCGTCGAGGGATTCGGCTCGTTTTGAAGCCTGCCAAATACCCTCAAAACTACACCCGAATTTGGCCCGGACAAATTTCATTCGGGCCACATTCGGGATGTATTCGGATTGAATTCGGTGGGATTCGGGGAGGCATTCGGGGCATTCTGGGCAGATTCGGGCCTAGACGTATCATTAGCTAAGAAACGGCCCGAATCTTCTATTCAAATAGACCCGAATATCACGAATAGAGCCGAATCTGCCCAGAATGCCCCGAATCCATCCGAATCGTTCACCCGAATACAGAGCAGAGTACAGGAGAATGAGCCGAATAGGCCAAAATACGGCCGAATAACAGCCGAATAGGTCGAATGAGCGGCCAGAATGACCCTTTAACCTCGCGAATATAGCCAGATTAGCGATTCTGCTCTGATTCGGTAACCTATTCGGAGCTCCCCGAATCGGAGACGAATAGGTCCCAAATCCACCGAATCCATCCGATTCAGGCCATATTCGGGCAGAATCGGTCGAAATTTATTCGGGAGAATTCGGCTTTGGTGTAACCCTGGCTTAAGGGATTGTCCTATAGCCCTATAGGCTTCAACGTACTCAGCACAAATACATATCCAGAACTTTTAATAATGCCATCTGTTGTTCAGTATTCTACACGGTAACTCACGATTTTTAAAAAAATGATGAAATTAAATGCGAAGTGTTCAGGCTGTTGTTTTACACAGTGACAAGAATGAACCAGGGAGGTGGGAGGCATCTCGCCCAACCTCCCTCAGTAAACTGAAACCGAAACTTTTAATGAACAGTGATGAAGGTAGTGAAGGCAGCTCCGAGTACCCTTTTCCCCTTTTTCCGGCTCGTATTACAAAATTTTAGTCTGACTTTGAGACCACCTGACTGTATTGTTTGCTTCCCAGAAGGATATCGCACATTTACGACGAAAGAAGTAGCAGGTTGGTCCTAACCACTGATCTGTGCAAAAACTATTTCCCATAGTCACAGCAGATAGAGAGCAGTGATACAGAGATGCAGTATTCCTTGTACAGGCGTCGATTTCTTCACCGCAGACGGCGCAGTTTGTGGAAGGGACTGCATGGCAGAAAGGGTCTAGAAGTAAGACTATTTGATAAGTGGAGTAAGAGAAGCTTGACTGTAACAATGTTGGTTCATCTAAAGAAAGTGATCACATCGTCGGCCGTATGCCAAAAGGCCGACGACATGTACAGTCAATACAATAAATATCCATTTCACATGGCAAGGACATCGTACTTCTGTCAGTACTGTACCTGTGGATACACTGGCGTAGCCAGGGGGGGGGGGGCGATGGGGGCGGTCGCCCCCCCCCCCCCCCCCCCTAAGATTTGGACCGAGGATTTGGGAGGCGGAAAAAAAATGCGTGTATACTGTATGCATGCACATGAAGCGGGTCTTCTTTGCAACCTTTCATCAAATAAGATATTCTTTTTGAATATTTCACTCAAAGTGTGCACCAGATCGTTGAATTTCAACTCAAAATATGCAAAATCTCTCGTGTTTGGGAGGGGGTATCCCCCTCCCAAACCCTCCCCCTCTATGCCTCTTTCACTAGCTAAGTACACTTTAGATTTACCAAAAATTCGGAATAATTCTGAGTGCACAAGACTTTTCACTAATATTCCGAAAACTGAAGGTTCCCTCATGTATAAGGGGAATTTCCCCTTTTAATCGACCCTTTCCTCCCTCAGCCACCCCCCCATCAGTTTTTTTTTTTTTTGATTACCCAAATGTTGATTCCATCAAATATGCGTATTATGCGTATACGAGATAGGCCTATCTCAATTTCAACCTTAAAAAGATAAAAGCTCCATCGGAAGGGAAGAGTGGAGATAACGCTCGCCCACGCCTTCTCCCTGCTCGCCCCCCCCCCCCCCCCCCGCCATGCAAAGAAGTAGACTGTGGCTATACCAAGATCGCTTTATTTCAATTCTAAAAACGCAAAAGCTCCGCGAGCGGGAGGGGGAATCCCCCTTCCCCTAAGTTCTACCTCACTAGACTTTATACATATGTGACTCTGCACCTCAAAACAAACAAAGAGTCGCCAGACATGAATTTTTAGTTAAGACCATATTCTAAAAGAGCAGACTTTAAGCTTTAAAATGATGTATAACTCAAATCAAATGGACTCTCCTAACCTATCTAAATATTGGAAAGAAAGCACAAACTCAGGAAAAGTGTGAACTGAGAACAGAGGCTCTTAAGTGCAGTGTCTAATCAAGCGCTTAATCTTTACCAAACCGTGCTGGCTGTGCGATGAATGGGACAAAAAACAGGAAGTAAACCACCAGAGTAACAACAATGAAGGGATTATCAGATTAAACTGAAATTAAGCATGCCTCATTAACACATTCTGTCCATAATTAATGCCAACTTTCAATGCAGTAGCGCTATTCTTTCAAATGTTATTAGAGTTGAAAGTGAAGAGTGTGGACAAGGTTTTTCAGAAATGAAAAAGGGATTCTAAAGACACACCTAATCACACTATTCTACCAAAAATGTTCGAGATAAACTGCTAAAAAAACACACTTTCCTGCCCGTTTTATGATACCAAATTTTAGCATAATGTAAAAGAAGACCCGTTCTTTCAGAAAATATGAAAAAGTCAAGTTTGGCTAGGTTGACCCATTTCACTTATTTTCAGTCCTCACGCAAAATCAGTGTGTGCGACTTTATGTTCGTTTTGAGGTGCACAGTCACATATATACGCACAGATGGTGCACATTCGGAATAAGAGCTAAATTCCGTGATTTTAACACTTCGATGAAAAAGTGTTGCACCAAAAATTTGCACCAGATCGCTGAATTTCAGGTCTGAAAACGCAAAATCACCTTCGTGTGGGAGGGAATATGCCCCTATCTACACCCTCGTGTGCATGCTTTTTCTGTTTGATTGCTGAACAGACAGCGTTCATGATATTCAGTGTAAGAATTAATACAAGAAGACTAGTGTGTTTAAATTATACTGTTTTATGGGCAAATTGTTCAATAATAATCTACACTAAAATATACTGCAACCTTAGATAAGTGGGACTGTTTCAACTCGTTAAAACACGCAAAAACATGCATCAAATTGCACCATTTGCAACATCAAAATGCAAAAAGTTCTCACCGTGGGAGGGGGGACACCCCCCTCCCACACCCTCCCCTCCCCCCTCGCTCGCTCCGCTCGCTCGGGTTCAGTCGAGTTCGTGATATTCAGTGAAAAGAATTAATACATGAAGTGTATCTAAATTATATCATTTTATAGGCAAATTGTTCAATAATAATCTACACTAAAATATACTGCTACCTTAAACAAGTGGGACTGTTTCACGTCGTTAAAACGCGCAAAAACATGCATCAAATTGCACCATTTGTAAAATCAAAATGCAAAAAGTTCTTACCGTGGGAGGTGCATCCCCATCCCACACCCTCCCCTCCCCCCTCGTTCGCTCCGCTCGCTCGGGTTCAGTCGCGTTCATGATATTCAGTGAAAAGAATTAATACAAGAAGTGTATTGGAATTATACCATTTTATAGGCAAATTGTTCAATAATAATCTACACTAAAATATACTGCAATCTTAAACAAGTGGGACTGTTTCACGTCGTTAAAACACGCAAAAACATGCATCAAATTGCACCATCAAAATGTAAAAAGTTCTTACCGTGGGAGGGGGGACACCCCCCTCCCACACCCTCCCCTCCCCCCTCGCTCGCTCCGCTCGCTCGGTTTCAGTCGCGTTCATGATATTCAGTGAAAAGAATTAATACAAGAAGTGTATCTAAATTATACCATTTTATAGGCAAATTGTTCAACAATAATCTACACTAAAATATACTGCTACCATAAACGAGAGGGACTGTTTCACGTCGATAAAACGCGCAAAAACATGCATCAAATTGCACCATTTGCAACATCAAAATGAAAAAAAGTTCTTACCGTGGGAGGGGGGACACCCCCTTCCACACACTCCCCTCCCCCCTCGCTCGCTCCGCTCGCTCGGGTTCGGTTGCGTTCATGATATTCAGTGAACAGAATTAATACAAGAAGTGTATTCAAATTATACCATGTTATAGGCAAATTGTTCAATAATAATCTACGGCACTAAAATATACTGCTACCTTAAACAAGTGGGACTGTTTCACGTCGATAAAACGCGCAAAAACATGCATCAAATTGCACCATTTGCAACATCAAAATGCAAAAAGTTCTTACTGTGGGAGGGGGACACCCCCTCCCACACCCTCCCCTATCCCCTCGCTCGCTCCGCTCGCTCGGGTCCAGTCGCGTTCATGATATTCAGTGAAAAGAATTAATACAAGAAGTGTATCTAAATTATACCATTTTATAGGCAAATTATTGTTCAATGATAATCTACATCAAAATAAATTGCTACCATAAACAAGTGGGACTGTTTCACGTCGATAAAACGCGCAAAAACATGCATCAAATTGCACCATTTACAACATCCAAATGCAAAAAAGTTCTTACCGCGGGAGGGGGGACACCCCCCTCCCACACTCTCCCCCCCCCCCCTCGCTCGCTCCGCTCGCTCGGGCTCGGTCGCTTCGCTCCCTCGCAGACTAACCGCCCCCCCCCCCCCTAAGATGAAATCCTGGCTACGCCGTTGGGATGTTCAGACTTCTGTCACTGCTGTATCTGTGGATGTCTTGCGAGCATCAACATGTAGGGCATGAAGGTTAACCACCTATCTCATGGATGCATCTGGACACTGTGTCTAAACGTCTTTTTCCTACTCTCAATATGTGAGTGTGTTTCCTCTCTTATTTTTGTTTATCTTTTCAAACAAAGAAGTAATGCGAAGAATTGAAATCGACCGTCGTGGTGTCGGAATCGCGCCTTCGCTTCTCATAGAAAAGAGACGTGCGGGCAGGGCCCCGTCTTATAAAGACTTGTGATTGATTCAAATCAATCACAACTTTACGATTGAACACAAATCCATCTTATATAAAAAAAATATGATTAAATCAATCAGTCAGTCAATCAATCAATCAATCAATCAAACAATCAATCAATCGATCAATCAATCAGTCAATCACAGGTTGTGATTGATTGCAGCTTTCAAGAGATTTGTGATTGATTGATTTCTATCACAAGTTTTATAAGACAGGGCCCTGGTCATAAGATTATGACACTCTATACTAGGACCTGAAAGGTGGTCCTCTCATCAATGTGATAGGAAAAGTTTCAAGTTTCAAGTTGAACTATTGAATTGAATTGAATTGAAAGTTTATCGGTTTACCTTTGCTATCTTAGACACATTTAGCTTTGCTAACAAATTTTCAATCCCACCAATATTCTATATGAATGATACTTGCTAGCTCGTTGTTGGCTCAATTTTTAAGGAAATATTTCAACTTGTCTAGAGTAATTGTATTACACTTCATAATAACCTATTAAACCTCTTTTTTCTGTAATTGGATTTGTGGCTTCTGTGTAAAATGGAATTCATTTCACCTTATTGCATTGTTATGATAATTCCCACCGAAAGTCATGCAATGAGGAGTCAGCCAGTCCATCAACACAACAAAAATTGTTGTAGATGTTATTATATAGTGATATAAAAGGCCCTGATATTTTCTGGTCAACCCCAAGCGTGTATGCATAATGATGTGATCAACTGTAATTACACCTATGTGTTGATACATTCGTGTATTGGTTCGATTCATTGAAACACTCGTACTGCTTGAAATCACAACGTGTATCACGTGTACTGTAGCTGGAAATACATAAACAGTTCAAAAGTTTCTTGATTTTAACATATTATAATCTTAAAGCAAAAGCAATGAGGATATTTTTGGTGGGGTGCTTTTATTACTTTCTGCAGTGTTTTATAATGCGACATTAATACAGTAGGAGATATGCGCTGATATAAGTGGTATGCTGCAATCAGTCTTTATCGTCTTCAACATATCGTCTCAGACATTAATGAAAGACGAAGTAAAATTTTCGTCCACTCACGTTGTAAAAAAATGCTTGCATGATATAAAGGTTGGTAGAATCCTGAATCTCCCACTGTGTGATTTTTATGTTTGTTATTATTTAATTATTCATTTGATTTGAAATAATTTTTAGTTATATGCTCTGCTGTTGAACATTGTTTCCAATGTTTTTGATTTTTTTTTTTGTTTTATTTTGATTGGATGGGTATGTAATGTTATAAAGGTTTTTATTTCAAGAATCTAGTTTTTCCTTTGTGTATTACTTTACGCAGTACATTTTAATGTATTTCTTCGTTTTGGCTACCACTGACACTTCAAATGCATAAAGTTTATCTGTTTGAAAGCAAAGTCTTTTACAGTACTTTGTAGACAATGAGGTGATGATGATAACCCCTATGCAAGGATAACTACATGTATCTACAATACTATTCATCTTTTATGTAGAACGATATTAACACTGCATGATTTGTTTTTGAAAAAAAAAAACAATGTGTATCATTATCGAACGTGTCACTTTGAGAAGCTGTACAACCCTCGAATGATTTATCGCGTTCAGTCAAAATCCGATCGGAAAGTCGTAAAACTGAAACTCTCTTCCCGGACCCTTTTTCGACCACAGTCTCTCGATTATCGCAATCAGAAAATTTGCGCCCTCTCTTGGTCGCACCAAGGAAAAGGGGACGGAGCCCAGACTAGGGTGGCTAGGAAAAGAAATGTCTCACCCGCCTAGCTAATTCTTGAGCGAAACTGCATCATGATGGAACCTCATATATTACGAAACCGAAACTTTTAATGAACAGTGATGAAGGTACACTGTAAAAAATTTGTTTAGTTTCTAAACACCTAACTAAACACTTTTCTGTGACAGTTTAAAAACACTGCGACGCGTTTATATATTAAACATGTTTAGGAACTAAACACATGCTGTGTTTATTTTCAGCACACCCTAGGTGTTTATCACACACACATGTTTATGTTTTAAACTGTTCTGATGTTTAAAAACTAAACACCTGCTCTGTTTATAGCCTAAACACCAAACGTTTACACCATAATCACTCACAGTGTTTAAATACTAAACACCGCACAGTCACATAATCACCCACAATGTTTAAGATCTAAACACTGAACCAAAAAATAAACATGACGCACTGTTTACGATGTAAACACTGCGACATGTTTATTCGCTGTGACAGATTAAAAACACTGCGACATGTTTATTTGCCATTTGAGTGTTTATTCTCAGAACACATGTCTGATTTTTAGATCGATCACAAAATTGCATACACTAAACATGTGACATGTTTACATATTAAACATCGCAATTTCTCAGTGTTTATATGAGACATGTTTACACCTTATACATGCTGAGTGTTTATATGAGACATGTTTACACATCATACATGGTAATTTCCACGTGTTTATATGAGACATGTTTACACATTATACATTCATACATGCTAATTTCTACGTGTTTAAATGAGACATGTTACTCATCATGCATGTTAATTCCCATGTAATTATTAATGTAAAGTGGATTGTTTCCACTTTTGAATGGAATGAGATAAACGCATAACATTATATAGAATTTACCCAGTGATGTACCAAATCATCAGCACACTTAAATGGCATAATACAAGGGAAGACGTGGGTTAGCTTTCACAAACATTTTGGCTACAAGAGTCAAAGGCAATTCTCTGAATGTAAGTTATCAAAACATCAGTCAAAGCTTGGGCAATATCTGATGAATAATAAGTTAAAATCCTTTAAAGGGGAAATCGAGTCCAATAAATAAGATAGTCTGATAAAAAAGAGTAAAATCTTACAAGTTTAACAGTAAAAATTTGAATGAAATCGGATGAAAAATAAGGAAGTTATAAAATTTTGAAGTTTTGCTAATTTCTGCAAAGCAGTTAAAAGTGGATATTATATGCAAATGAGTGAGTTGACCACGTCATAACCTCATAATGTTCCATTGATCGTGTACAAAAAAAAATGATGAAATTCAATGTTTATGTTGATGAAATGTGAAACATTATGGTATTACTGGTTGAATAACTTCAGAAAGTGATCAGTTAGATATATCAGGACTTGAGCCTCGGGAATAATTGCGTTTGGATGAAAAACTTTAAATTAAGTAAGTTGTGAGGGATTGACATGCCCACGTTGCCATCGATTTGCATATTCATATTAACCATTCAAGAACTGTTTCCTCAAAAATTAGCGAAACTTCAAAATGTCATAACTTCCTTATTTTACATCCGATTTCGATCAAAATTTTACCAATGAACTCTTAAATTCTACTCTTTCTTATCAGACTAACTTGTATCTGGACTGGATTTCCCCTTTAGCTGTTGCCATGTTTTGCTATACGACACCATACTGAGTTAAATGCAAGATACCTGGGAGTCACTGGCATGTACACGAAGACATAAATGAAATTCTGTCCTATACAGACAGTAAAGTTTGTATATGCAGGAAATGGCACACAACTCATTTTGGAGAAAAAAAATATTGCATTTAACAATTACTTTTCAGTCACATGTAATTCTTGGCCTACTTTCAAGAATTGCCTTCTTTCTACTGTATTCAGAACTAATTCTTAGTATTGTAAAACAAACTAATAAACTTGTTGATTGTGAATTGCAACTCAACGCTTCGGAAGCTTGACATATATGTAACACCTCCAGGAACATAACTGCAGTCTGTGAACAAATCCAAGATTGCATCAATTATTGGCAAAGTGCTTTGGGTACCCGAACCAGATTAGGCTCACGGCAAATTATACCATGCACAACACTATGGTCGTATTGGTACTGATCAGGGAGTATAGATGATGCACTCCATCATAGAGAGACTAACATTTTTGAGAGAAATATTAGAATGTTAGTGGATTTCAAGGGGTGAGTGAGAAAAAACTTCTACAACTGTACCTTGCTAGAACCTTGGAGAAAGAAGTCAAACTCAATGGGTATACTTGAATAGTCTATTAGAGTCCAATCAGTCTCATCATACTCCACATAATCATGGTATGGAGGGCTACTTTCAATCTCGACACAGCAGAATTTTTGGTAAAGACAAGAGGATATGAACAAAGAAAAAATAATGCATTGCAACTGGAGGCGGGAGGGTATGCAAGGCTGTCATGAACACGCAATGTGATCAGCAAGACTCCTCCCTTGTCAATTTGTCAGTCAGTTGCAAGACTCCTCCCCATTCTCCATACATGTTGTACTACATTTCTAATACCTCTCTCCATGTGACGGATTTCAAGAATATCTCAGAAAGAAAATATTAATTACTGAATACTGCATTTCCTATCAGGTCTACAAAAAAATTGCAAAGAATTCCGAACAAATACAACTACTTCCACACCTAATTGCGTCCAATATCTGCTGATTGTATAGGAAGCACCTGAGGGAAAAAAATGAAATGGCAGATACTTTGATTTGATTTGTTTTGATTTCTATATTCCTTTTTGCACAAGAATATAACAGAAAGCCAATCGAACAAAGTTCTTGAGTAATATCTTAACAGTGAATTACAAGGACATTGGTTGATGAATAAAATGAAGTGAATAAAACTGTTTTTCTTAATAGTGCAAAACGATTTCGAGCAAGTGTCTTTACATATTAGATAAAATTACAATTTTACGTACTAGCTGTTAAAAAAGACAATTACACATATCTATGAGCAATAAGAATGAAGGTGACCATTATCGTAAGCACAGAGGACAATAGAATCGCTTTGTTTTGGATATCCCTGCCATTTCAAAACCAATTTTCATCAAATAAGCATTGAATTCCTCTTCGAATTATATAGGCCCCCTACCTTCATATTTCTTTAGAGGTTCGTCATTATGTAATACACACACGTATACACACACACACGGAGAACTGAAGCCCTATCGCATACAAAACCCTATCATCCCCCATATGATTTACTTTATTCTAGTATACAGGTTTACATGCACACTGTCAGTGAAGAAAAAAAAACAATAGAAAGGTTGCTCTAACAGGTGGGATGCCTCCTAATAGGTCTGTAGTCCATCATGACGATGTGAGACATCACATGGCTAGCGGGAAAAAAGATTATTAATATTCAAAATTTTTATCCATGGTTCATTTCCTTCATATGGCATGTAGGCCTATAGATATACTGTATATCAGTATATCTTGCGATGTCCTTGTAATCCTCAGATGTTTGCACTTTTAGACGGGTTGTATAGAAGTAAGCACATGCATCTTTCATTCTAATCCAGACAGGTTTGGCGTGATCCCTGATCAATTCTTCCATGACGTACTGGTGCTGGTAAAAAGAAATGATTACACAAGGAAAACAAATCAGTTGGCTTTGCAATACAATGGACTTAACTGCTCCCATAGATTCTGAAAATGAATGGGTAGCAAAGAAGTTGACTGAATCCATAAGCAAGTTCAAATTAAAAGGAATGACAGAATCCCTTTGTCACATTAGCACTTAGCGTCTTGCGTCAGTTTTTACTCACTTTGCTGAATTTTCTGGACATAGTTCAAGTCTTTTTGTTGTTGTTGCTTCTTTCTTATTCATCATCATTATCAAGCAGAGTTACGACCATTACTGTATCCTTTGTCTCTTGGGTGAAGATTTTCACATCTGTAATTTACACTTTCAACAATATTTGCAATAAATCAATTTTCCATATATATTTTAGGTAATGGAATGGATTCGGGAGTCGGGAGTAGGTCCCCCCCCCCAAAAAAAAAGCAACAACAACAACAACAACAACAAACAAACAAACAAACAAAAACAAAACAAAACAAAAACAAAACAAACAGACAAAAAAACAGAAGAACTTAAAGCATCTAAAATCTGCATTTTATAGAAAATCATTTACATGCCCTTTAAGTACATAATATTCATTGATTTGGCACTGCAAGTTTGAGTACTTACTTGATTTCCACTTTCCACATGGGTAGTATACAGTGATGTACTATCCCCAGTTGATTTACTCTGCTGACTGCAGCATGCCTCGTTCTCTGCCAGCAGAGGTAATGTCTTGCAGTATTTATACAGTCGTCAGGACATCATCGTCACCCACTTTGGTGTCATCGGCATCCCTTTCCAAGACATCCTAACGGGCTTTACATTCAATTTTCACCACCTGTTGAGTTATAAAGAATTTACAGGGAATAAAACTGAATTTCACTCAAAATATAGTCACTAACCCATCGTCATTCACATGAAAGATACTTCATAACTTCGTAAAAGATACAGTGAGTTTACCCGCTAGGCCGCGTTTACCCATAACTACGGTACCCGTTATCTGTAGAGTGTAGGCCTACTGTAACGTTAACAACACTAACACGTTACAGTTAGAGCGTTCCCCGTTCTATATAAACGTTAACCGTTAGATTTAGAAATAGAAAACTAAAACAAACGAGCAAAATCTTTAAGGGCCTAGCCTATTTCTACGCCTACTACAGTTTTACATTAAACGAGGGCAATTTTGCAATAAATCTTGATATTCACCGACTTAGCAGGCTTAGCAGACTTACCGCTTTCATGCAGGCCGGCCAGGCTAGAACTTTATCGCTTCGACGCCATCTTAGCTAGATCCGCTCCTTGGCCTTTAGCTTTAATGCAGTATACAACAGTCATGCAGTCGATCGAGTCGTAAGTACAGTGTAGTGTGTGTACCAAGCCTAGAACGAATGCGCACGTACTGTAGGCCTACGCACATACTGAGTAGTACATCACGCTGCTAGGGCAGCACCAGCCAGCCAATCAGACAGATCCATCCGCACAGGTACAAGGTACGTACGCGCACATCTCCTTTCCCGCCAATTGTGCATTGATTATGGTCATAATAATAGGCATAGCCCGAGTGTGCGCTAGAAGCGCACGCACAGGGCACCACTGCGTGCGTTGTGGCCGCGACCGTCATGTCACATGCGCTGCTGACTTGTAGAGTACGAGTATCACAGTGTTTATGTTAAACATGTGCGGCGTTTAGAACGTGTTTACGAGGCGTTCTAAATGTAAACGCGTCTGTTTACCCTGACAGTAGAAGTGTTTAGGCCTAACCAACAAACATTTGGGTAATGCCCTAAACCATGAACGAAATCATTAACAAAGGCAATTCCCATTTTTTTCTAGCAGTTAAAATACAGGACTGTACATGCGAAACCAAAATATAATTTTATTACAGTTCTATTACATATTTTTAGGTTATCATTTTTCCTTATTGATTAGGCATTTCCATGAAAGGCATAAAACATGAATTATTTCATAGTGCATCTTGATGTCGTAACAGTTTCCACTTTCTCGTGATAAAAGGAAACTAGAAATTGCAATTTACACACCATTTCCAACACTTTTACATGTATATATGGACATATTGAGATTAACATAGCGTGACCAGAATAAACACTCCAACTAAACACTCCAAGCTAAACACTTTAACTCTCAATACTTTAAACGTGCTATACACACCGGGTGTTTAGATGTTAAACAAAGTGTTTATATTTTCAACACTGTGTTTAGTTCATAAACATGTCGCATGTCGCATTTTTTACAGTGTAGTGAAGGCAGCTCCGAGCACTCATTTCCCCCTTTTCCGGCTCGTATTACAAAATTTTAGTCTGACTTTGAGACCATCGGACTGTATTGTTTGCTTCCCAGAATGATATTGCACATTTACGACGAAAGAAGTAGCGGTTGGTCCTAACCACTGATCTGTACAAAAACTATTTCCCATAGTCAAAGCAGGTAGAGAGCAGTGATACAGAGATGCAGTATTCCTTGTACAGGCGTCGATTTCTTCGCCGCAGACGGCGCAGTTTGTGGAAGGGACTGCATGGCAGGAAGGGTCTGGAAGTAAGACTATTTGATAAGTGCGTAAGAGAAGCTTGACGGTAACAATGTTTGTTCATCTAAAGAAAGTGATCACATTGTTGGCCGTATGCCAAAAGACCGACGACAATCATTATCCATATTTCACATGGCAAGGACATCGTACTTCTGTCAGTACTGTAACTGTGGATGTTGAGACCTGGTTGAGACTTCTGTAACTGCTGTGGATGTCTTGCGAGCATCAACATGCAGGGCATGACGGTTAACCACCTGTCTAATAGATGCATCAGGACACTGTGTCTTTTCCTGCTCTCAACATGTGAGTGTATTTCCTCTCTTATTTTCTTATCTTTTCAAACAAAGAAGTAATGCGAAGAATTGAAATTGACCGTCGTGTTGTCGGAATCGCGCCTTCGCTTCTCATAGAAAAGAGACGTGCAGGGCCCCGTCTTATAAAGACTTGTGATTGATTCAAATCAATCACAACTTTACGATTGAAAACAAATCCATCTTATAAAAAAGTAATGATTAAATCAATCGATCAATCAATCAATCAATCAATCAATCAATCAATCAATCACAGGTTGTGATTGATTGCAGCTTTCAAGAGATTTGTGATTGATTGATTTATATCACAAGTTTTATAAGACAGGGCCCTGGTCATAAAATTATGACACTCTATACTAGGACCTGAAAGGTGGTCCTCCCATCAATGTGATAGGAAAAGTTTCAAGTTTATCGGTTTACCTTTGCTATCTTAGACACATTTAGCTTTGCTAACAAATTTTTAATCCCACCAATATTCTATATGAATGATACTTGCTAGCTCGTTGTTGGCTCAATTTTTAAGGAAATATTTCAACTTGTCTAGAGTAATTGTATTACACTTCATAATAACCTATTAACCCTCTTTTTTCTGTAATTGGATTTGTGGCTTCTGTATAAAATGGAATTCATTTCACCTTATTGCATTGTTATGATAATTTCCACCGAAATTCATGCAATGAGGAGTCAGCCAGTCCATCAACACAACAAAAATCGTTGTAGATGTTATCATACAGTGATATAAAAGGCCCTGATATTTTCTGGTCAACCCCAAGCGTGTATGCATAATGATGTGATCAACTGTAATTACACTTATGTGTTGATACATTCGTGTATTGGTTCGATTCATTGAAACACTCGTACTGCTTGAAATCACAACGTGTATCACGTGTACTGTAGCTGGAAATACATAAACAGTTCAAAAGTTTCTTGATTTTAACATATTATAATCTTAAAGCAAAAGCAATGAGGATATTTTTGGTGGGGTGCTTTTATTACTTTCTGCAGTGTTTTATAATGCGACATTGATACAGTAGGAGATATGCGCTGATATAAGTGGTATGCTGCAATCAGTCTTTATCGTCTTCAACATATCGTCTCACACATTAATGAAAGACGAAGTAAAATTTTCGTCCACTCACGTTTAAAAATGCTTGCATGATATAAAGGTTGGTAGAATCCTGAATCTCCCTCTGTGTGATTTTTATGTTTGTTATTATATAATTATTCATTTGATTTGAAATAATTTCTAGTTATATGCTCTGCTGTTGAATATTGTTTTCAATGTTTTTGATTTTTTTTTTGGTTTTATTTTGATTGGATGGGTATGTGATGTTATAAAGGTTTTTATATCAAGAATTTAGTTTTTTCTTTGTGTATTACTTTACGCAGTACATTTTAATGTATTTCTTCGTTTTGGCTACCACTGACACTTCAAATGCATAAAGTTTATCTGTTTGAAAGAAAAGTCTCTTACAGTACTTTGTAGACAATGAGGTGATGATGATACCCCCTATGCAAGGATAACTACATGTATCTACAATACTATTCATCTTTATATGTAGAACAATATTAACACTGGATGATTTGTTTTTGAACAAAAACAAACGATGTGTATCATTTTCGAACGTGTCACTTTGAGAAGCTGTACAACCCTCCAATGTGCAATTTCTCACATGACGTATGGGCAAATATTATCGAAACCACATGATTTTACAAAATCAATCAAGAAATGTGACCTCTACTTGAGACGGGAGGGGGCGGTTAACATGCGAGGGAGCGATACATTGTTTGTGAAATACCTGGGAATTTGTCAATCATACAAGTGTGGTAGATCTGTTGAGAGTGACTATAAAGCAGGAGAATGATGTGGGAGGGGGTAAACCCTATCCCTTCCCACTTTTCACTTGACGAGAATAAGTCAAACATGGAATTATAATAAGGATTTGGATTTTGCGCTTCAGTATAGTGTACAACATGTTATGCACCTTTGTCTCTGTGTTTATGGGGGAGGATTTATTTTGCCAGCGAATTGGATGACTCCTCATTTTCTAGAAGTTTTAAGTTAAATATAGAAAACAGGCAAAAAAAAAATGTTATTGTTAATCCAGACTACCGCTCCTCTAAGCTTTAAATTATTTATGATCTGTCAAATCAATAGCAGCATTTTGTTTTTCATTGTGCAATATTTGCTAAGTCTTTTCCCTCGACCAAAACAGACTCATGTGCTTTTTAAGTTCACATGAAATTAATATACACACTTAAGTTCCTCAATCATGTAACTATGGTATCTTGTAGTTTTGGGAATTGGTCGTGATATAGGTCACAGTAATTATCCAGTGATCTCAGGCCAAAGGCACCTTTACTTTCATGATCGACGTAGATAGTGAATTTTTATTTAAAAAAATGAATTAACAACATTGATTAAGAACTTCGAAACTTTTGTGTCATTATTGTTTAGGTAATATATTTTCATTATCTTAAATTTCTTGTGGTCGCATTTCATTAAACTACATCATGTTTAAATAACTAGTCTATATTATGCTTCATTTTTTTGTTCGGGAGAGCCAGAGCCAGGGCGCGTAGCAGCTGCTGTGGCTTTCTCTTCTTTTTCTTATTTTGCTGGTACCGAGCTTCATTTTGTTGATTCGAGTGTTATTGAACATTTTTATATACCCCACTGATGCTGCAGGACCAATTTCTGGTCAAGTTATCAAGTATTTTGTTCTGTAAGTACCTTCAAGTTTGATCACTCTGTTGTAGGCAAGTACCTGCATACAGAAGCCATGTTCTAACTACACTTTGTACACTGTCAGTAGCAGTCTATGTCTGTGCGGTCAAGGGCATCTCCTATTCATTTAACAATAAGAAGGTTGAATACTTGGCCATCTTGTAGTGTACAAGCAGCTATAGCAGCCATGTTCTAGCTGCACCTTTGTACACAGCCAAAGTGATTTTGTGTGTAGTGGTCAATTTCACTGATCAAATGTTTTGTACGTACTGTACTGATGCTGTTTATGAGTCATTTCTGATGGAATTGTCCCACGTTTTTGTTCTTTAAGCAATTTGAACTTCTGATTATTTGTAGCAGGCAAGTAATTATAATATGCAGTAGTTATATTTTGATACACAGTCAATGATTATACTCTGTGATTTGGGGTTATTTTGTATTACTTAGGTGAGCAAGCCAGCAATAATGTTCTTGGTTCTTGGCTGATTTGTAATCAGCCAAGTATTCTGTGTATACCACATCAAACACAAATATAATTGAATATAATACATGCAATTAACCACGGAGGTCAGTGAAAGTCACGATGGCAATTATCCATGTGTTATATACTGCTCTTCTACTGGGATTTACACTGTGTAACGGGAATGTAGGCGTTCCTCAACCTTGCAATAGTGTTATCAGTTCATGGAATAGATCGGTATGCAACGTAAAATATGTCGGTAAGAGGATATACTTATTGTATCATCAGATTGCTTCTTCGACATGTAGCTTTCAGCTTCAGCTGATAGATTGTGGGGACATTCATCCAAACCCCGGCCCTATCGATCAAGATAAACAAGGTCAAGGAAGGTATAAGGTCACTTCTCTTTCGTTAAACACTCACAGTCATAGGCCAACTTATGATTCTGAAACATTTCATAGATTAAATGATCACAATTTCCGTTTGGAACCATCAGTATGGTCCACATTAAGGGACCTAGGTATATGTCGACGCCGAACTCGCCGTTGTAGAAAAGGCGGAAGATGTCGACGTCGACAACACCAAGAACAGCTTCGAAATCATACTGAACGTGCGACTTTTGCACTATGGAATGCAAGATCTCTTAACAACAAAACTCACGTTCTATGCGACTTCATCATCGGAGATCACATTGACATTATGGCCATTACTGAGACTTGGTTCACCGGCGATGAGCGAGATCATTATTGCTCTTGCTCAGTTATCGTCAACGCTTCCGAACTATTCCTGGTATCACCGGCCGCGTGTGGGACGTACAGGTGGTGGTGTGGGAGTCTGCATTAAGAAAACCTTTAACCTTAAGCAGCATGAAACAGTGACAAACTTTGTCTCATTTGAACATATCGATCTGCTAGTAACGTCTCGGGAGCAAACACCATTACGTCTAGTGGTGATCTACAGACCTCAGCGGATGGCAACCGGAGCTCTGACAGATAGCATCTTCATAGACGAGTTTACAACATTTTTAGAACAGATGTTGATATGTCGTCATCCCATTGTCATTGCTGGTGACTTCAACTTCCACGTTGACTCTGGTAACATCAGCAGGTTTTTTGGAAACTATCACAGCATTCAATCTCCAGCAGCTAATAACATTTTCCACTCATCAGTCGGGCCATACACTAGATCTTATCCTCACCAGGTCAACGGATGATTTCATTGACAACATCAGTCTTCACAGATATCTTCCCTCTAATCATATCGCAGTCAAGTGTTCACTCGACATCAAGCCAGAACCGATGCATCTTCATGTAAAAATGAGGAAACTACGTAACATTGATATTGATGACTTCCGTGACGATGTACGTCAGTCTCAGATCTACGTGAGTCCATCTTCCAGCATGAGTGATCGTATTGACCAGTTCGAGACTGTCTTATCTTCGATTATGGACAAACATGCTCCCTCCATATCCAGAACAGTACGATGTCGACCAGATTCACCGTGGTTCAATGACGAACTGCGTGAAGCTAAACGACAACTGAGACGACTTGAATGTAAAGCATTTTCATCACATGCAATGGTGATAGAGAGAATTTTAAAAGGGCTTGTCATCGGTACAATGACACATTGACCTCTGAAAAAAAGAAATATCATACACTGCAAAAAGTCCGGTGTTAAATAGTGAACACCGAGCTGGTGTTAAATTTTCGGTGCTCATTTATGGTGTTAAAGGGGAAGGCTAGTAACCGATCAGTGGGAATCAGTGGAAATGCTGGGAGATGATTGCTCCAATCCTTATGGGATTCATTCAAGAGTTCATTGTATATCTATTGTTGTGTGAAAATTATTTGCTTCAGAACGGTCTCATATTCAAGTAATGTGCAGATTAATGCTCCGTCGCTGACCAGGGACGCTAACCTGGAAGCATTAAACTGCACATTACTTGAATGTGAGACCATTCTGAAGCAAATCATTTTCACACAACAATAGATATACAATGAACTCTTGAATGAATCCCATAAGGATTGGAGCAATCATCTCCCAGCATTTCCACTGATTCCCACTGATCAGTTACTAGCCTTCCCCTTTAAATTAACACCTACGGGTGTCATTTCCAAATTTTAAACTGTTTTTTGAAGAGTTTCTTAGTAACTGCACTTCTTGTTGATTTTTAATTTAAACAAGACGATCAAAAATTTTACATTAGAATACTAGATTTCTGAAAAAATGTGAAAATAAATTTACACCAAAGTAACACCAGCTGGTGTGGTCCCTTATTGAAGCTGGACGGGTGTTAAACCATTGATATTAACACCAGCAAATATCAAATCAACACCATGTGGTGTCATTTGTGAATTAACACCAGTACAGTGTCAAAATAACACCAGGTACAGTGTCAAATTAACACCACGAAGTGTCAGGTGAACACTTTTCAACACCATCACAGTGCATTTTTAACACCTGTGGGTGTGGTCCTTTATTGAAGTTTGATCGGTGTTAGATTTAACACCCGTGGTGTTAATTCTAACACCAATGTTTTTACAGTGTAGGGAGCAGTTAAGGGGGTGTAACACTCGTGATTTGTTCAAAAAAGTAGAGAAAATGTTACAGCCAACTGCTCTTCAAAACCTTCCTTCTGATAAAGAACAAGACAATTTGCTTCCACAACGTTTTTTGAACTACTTCTGTGATAAAGTAGGTAATATTACTGCAGAATTTCAGTCGTTACACAATAATTTAAACACCTGGCTGTATGAAGAGTCCACGCACTGTTCCTCTTCATTTGAATGCTTTGAAGCTCTTTCTGGGAGCGAAGTTGTGAAAGTTATCACTGCGTCGTCATCAACAACATGCAGTCTCGATCCAATCCCAACATCGTTATTGAAGAAATGTCTTCCTGAATTGGCTGCAGTCATGACAAGTATCATTAACGAATCATTTGATATTGATTGTTTTCCTTTGCAGTTTAAATGTGCTAATATTTTGCCTAAACTCAAAGGCGCATCCAATGATCCAGATGACTTGACAAATTATAGACCTATTGCCAACCTCAAGTTTTTTGCAAAATTATTGGAGAAAATAGCAGCATCACAGTTATATGAGTATTTGAACAGATTTGATTTGCATGCTAAATCACAATCGGGGTACCGGCAATTCCACAATGTGGAAACCGCCCTGATAAGAGTTGTTAATGATATTCTCGTTTCTCTTGACAGAGGTGAAGAGGTTGTACTGGTATTGTTAGATTACTCCTCAGCTTTTGACACCATAAATCACGATGTATTGTTACATAGGTTGTTTCAAAGATTCGGCATTCGAGGAAAGGCACTCACATGGTTTAAGTCTTACCTGTCTGGACGTACTCAAAAGTTGTGATAGGAGAAAATGAGTATACTGACCATGTAGTTACACACGGTGTTCCCCAAGGATCTGTACTAGGTCCAGTTTTGTTTTCATTGTACACATCTCCTTTGGAAACTTTAATCAATTCATTTGGTGTTCAAAAGATGTTTTTAAATGCCGATGATACCCAGCTGTAATTAGCTTTTAACAAATCTGAAGTTGGGAATGTAATCCCACAGATTTAATCCTGTATCAGAGCGATAAAGGAATGGTCGAGACTCAATGGGATGAAGTTGAACAGTGCCAAAACAGAATTTCTCCATATCGTCTCTTCGCGTTTTCGAGCAGTAGAATCTATACAGTCTCTTGATTTTGATGGTACTACAATCCATGCAGCACACACTTGCAGAAATTTGGGTGCAATCTTGGATGATAAATTGCTCATGGAAAATTTTGTGTCGCAAAAATGTCGCTCTGCTTCATTCGCACTTTACAAAATTGGGAAAATTCGGGAGTTCATTGACAAACATACCGTAGAACAATTAGTTCATGCTTTTGTCATGTGCCACCTTGATTTTTGTAATGGATTGCTTAATGGATTGCCGGTCAAACAGATACAGAGATTGCAATCAATACAAAACTCTGCTGCACGAGTAGTATCCAAAATCAGGAAACATGAACAAATTTCACCAGTTTTAGGAAGCTTACACTGGCTTCCAGTGAAAAATCGGATTCAGTTTAAGATACTGTTATTTGCATTTGAATGTTTTCATATGTTTGCTCCACATTATCTAAGGGAGCTACTTCAAATCTACACACCAGAGAGGGACCTTCGATCAAAAAGTAAAGATTTATTTGTTATTCCAACCAGAAGAACCAAATTTTACGGAGAACGAACATTTGTTTTTAATGCCTCTACCTTATGGAATAATTTGCCTCAGAAATTAAGACAAATTACTGATATAAATAGATTCAAGTCTGCTTTGAAAACGCATTTGTTTACAGTGTAAGCAAACATGAAGCTCGGTACCATCACTGTAAGTGGAATTGTATGTTTTTGTATAATCTTTTCATTTTTTATTTCTTGAGCGCATAGGGACATTATCACTTTGTGTTATGCGCTATATAAGCACTGTAAATTATTATTATTATTATTATTATTATTATTATTATTATTATTATTATTTTGGACGGGGGAATCATAAAACGTGATCAGGTACGTCTTGGAGTCCCCTTTTATTTTTTGAGATCCTTCACTCACTCTTCACTTTCAAGTCTAATTACTTTTGAAAGGATTAATCATGGGCAGAATGTATTAATAGATAGACATCCTTCTTTTTTTCAGGTAAAATGAGAGAATCTTACGGATACGACGTCGATGTTACGTCCGTAGAAGTGGTGGAAGGAGAACAAGGTGTAATTCCGTGCAAGGCAAAGGGAATGGAAACGTATGTGGTACTCTGGAGAAAGGTTGGTGACCCCCCTAATGAGTATCTGGTAATACTGAACGGCGATCCAGGTGAGAAGAGTGGCTACGGATACGAGGCCGGCTTGTTCAACATCACTCACAACTTTTCCCTGGTCATAAATGAAGTCAATCCCGACCATGCTGGCCAATATATGTGTCAGATTTTCGATTATTCAACAGCGTCGACATATGGCAGTGCAACAAACGTCTCTGTCCAAGCAAGAGGTAGGCCTATATGCCACAAAATGGTACAACAATAAGGAATCAGTGTAAATCATTTTTCGTTTTGTTTTGGACGGTAGTTCATTACACCAGTTCAGACGTAATTGAGAAATTGGAGTTTATATTTCTTCCTTCTTCTCAATGCAATAACGTACTCTTAATTGGTGTCTGAATGACGCTGTTCATCGTATCGGTCTCGTGGGTCTTGTCCGTCTCGTTAGCCTCTTTTGCACGGTATCGAACTCAAGGGCTGTATATAATACTCGTCGGCCTATTTTACTTGATGCTGACCTCGTGGTCTATGAACTGTATGACTCGTAAAAAGACTGTATATCTTGTGGGCTTCTCCCGAGAATAACGTATGTTACATATTTATCTGTGGTCATGATTACGATTTAACGAATGCTATGCTGTCGCTTAAATTTCAGTGAGGGTGCTTTGAAAATAAATCCTATTATGCATTTCAAAGAAAGCGGAAAAAACCTCTCAGAAAACCAGCAAACCCCTCGATCGGTATGCATGGTGCCTAGGATAAAACATGAGTTGCTATGGCAACAGGTAGTAACCAACCGCCGTTAGTAGACTGAAAAGAAGCAAAGCTACTATCCATTGTTGGATATCTAAAAATGTCTTTAACTGGTGTTAAAACTGGCGAATTTTACTCCACATGACAACTGAAGTGAATTCGAGTATTAAATTGCGATTGTCTCGCTCTGATGTCATTGAATATTAGTTTTGCTTTTTTTCTGAAGTTATAAGGTGTTATCGGATGTACACAGATGCATTTGGAAGCTTCTAACTTCACTGCGAAAATAGGTGAAATAATACAACCCAGGTTAGGTCAGGTCAGGTTTGATCTTGATTCTACCTAATCAGTTTTCACCGAGGAACCTGTAACGACATTTCCTGCCGACATCATGGCCGAGAGCTCCGGAACAACGGACACTCTATCAACTGTACATAGAAGTACTGAAGTCCATGATACTACAGAGACAGAGAAACCCACAGCAGTCTGCACCAGGAGCCATCAGTCATGTAAGTTTGAAGAAAGACGCTAACGGGGGGGGGGGGGGGGGGGGGCGTTCCTTGGATGTCAAGTTAAAATGCCCCCTCCCCATTCTTTTTTTATGTAGGTGTCAAGCTTAATCTAACACGTAATATCGCAGTCTAATCATAACACTGTATTATGACTACTAAGCTGTGAAATTGAAAGCACTAACCTTTTTTTTTTTTCAAACGGCAACGGGTGTAAAAAGCAAGTTAAATCAGTGAGATTAATTATCCTTTGGACACACAAAAAATAAATAACAATACTTTGTTCAGACCCCTTGTCCAGGTCTCTTTGCAATAGAAAGTATATTTACGTTATGTAGGCCTATTCATACTTCTTACAAATTGTTACGTACAAAAAAGGCACTGAAAATTCAAGAAGCAAAATTTATGCAATCGTTACCACAACACTCAGATATCACGGTGCAGATTTGTTATTGTACAATCACTACGTGGAGGTTACTATATCTATGCAAAGGCCCATTCTCTAGGTGTCCAAAATTTGTTGCTCCTGAATTAGGCCAAGAGGGTCATGAAGCAGGCTTTTTGGACGCCAGGTGAAACTACAGTCTTGTATAGGGAGTCTGATATATATATATATATATATATATATAAAAACCCAGCGATTTCACAATTTACTGCTGATGATTGCAAATTTGATTTTCCATTGAGTTATAAATTAATTTACACTCAATTTTCACTCATGGAACCTCCTCTGGACCACGAGTGTTTTCACGTGCGATGACCATTCGTGTTTAATCTCTTATTCCGTAATTATTAGGTGATCCGAGTATCCTCTCGGATCACCTATTGTATCTGTACTGAATCTTTCTTCTTTATTTCTTTCTCCTCAAATGTTGTGCAGCGATTAACTCAAAAAGTCATTCACCTATGACTTTTAAACTTATACCATATATGTATCACGTCATAAGAACGACAGATCTAATGTATCTTTGTGATCAGTCAACCATGACGTCACTATGACGTCATTATCTGAAATCACGTTCACATTCGTATCTCATTAATGAAATGGAATTTCTCAACGACATTTACATATAATATAGTTCAAGTCAATTTCTATCGATATATTTAATAAAATTTCATCACGACCCTGGTAAACGAGCGCGTACGGGCGCGTTGAAATGTTAATATGTTCCAATCGAGCTCAAAATTGTTTTGCACACGTTTCAGGTCATTTGGAGTATTTCAGAAAAAAATCGACGGACGCGTACGCGCGCGCGCATATACGCACGCACAGCTCATATGCAATAGAAATTTCCCGTTTTTTCACACTTATCGGCTGCCTGAAATGTCAAGGAATATTTCTACCAAGTTTCAAGTCAATCCGACTCAATATGACGTCATACGGGCCCGTCAAAGTTGAAATTCCGCGCGCGCGTCAATGGCGATATACAGTACAACTATGCCAAAAAACTGCCAATTTTAAATCCGATTTTACTCGTCAGGATGGACGGTGACCCCCCATTTTCTGTACATATTTTGAAAGCTGATGAGTTGTACATGTCATTTCATGGGGTGGCAATGCTGACAAAATGATTAAAAGATATCAAATTTCTTAATAAAGTAAAAAAAGTAAATTTTCAAAATGACGTCATCAAATTTCAAGTTCATTCGAGCGTATCTCACTAGTCCTTTGTCAATTTTCACTCATATTTCAGTATGATGTAGCTCATCTAATGTTCTTTCAAACATAAAATTACAAAATTTTGATTGGATAACGGTATCACCTCGTAAAAATTGATTGAAAGTAATCTTGTCAAATTTGACCAGTTTACGTGTTATCTCTATGGGAGTGCAGTTTTTCTGGAAATGAAAATTGACATGACTATCTTTATCGAGCACTAGCTCACTTAAGCTTCGGTAAATTTCTCCCAGATTTTAATATGTTGTAGCTGAGACTTTACACTACCGTAAGTGTGCCCTTTGTTTTTTCATACGATGTCAGAATCACGTCAAAAAATTGGGTTGAAATTCAGGCTTATCTTCGATGTATTGAGATATTTCTTTCTTTCTGCAACTTTCTTTGCAATAACTCAAGAAAAACGGCCTCTATCACTTCCATATTTTGCACATGTTTAGTTCATGTCACGTGAATTATTTCATAAAATAACAACTACTTGATCGGACACCATCTTGGGTATGTAAATTAGGGTCAAAGGTCATAAGTGTTTCACCCTGTATCTTAGTGAATACATCTCCTATCTTTCCCATATTTTGCACACGCAAAGACCATGTTACAAGGATCATTTCACAAAATAACCACTTTTTACTCAGATGCCACCTTGTCTGTGCAAATTGAGGTCAAAGGTCATATGTACTTCTTTTTGTATCTTCGTTATGACGTGTTATCTCTATGGGAGGGAATTTTTTTAAATGTGAAAATTGACATGATTGTCTTTATCGAGCACTAGCTCACTTACCCTTCGGTGAAGTTCTCCCAGATTTTAATATGTTGTAGCTGAGACTTTGCGCTATCGTTATGTGCCCTTCGTTTTTTTCATACGATGTCGGAATTACGATAAAAAACTTGGTTGAAATTAAAGCTTATCTTCTATGTATTGAGATATTTCTTTCTTTCTGCAACTTTCTTTGCAATAACTCAAGAAAAACACGCCCTATCACCCCCATATTTTGCCCATGTTTAGTTCATGGCTCGTACATTATTTCATAAAATAACAACTACTAGATCGGACAACATCTTGGGTATGTAAATTAGGGTCAAAGGTCATAAATGTTTCATCTTGTATCTTAGTGAATACCTGTCCTATCTTTCCCATATTTTTCACACGTATAGACGATGTCGCGAGAATCATTTCACAAAATAACCACTATTTCATCAGATGCAATCTTGGGAGTGCAAAGGTGGGTCAAAGGTCATATGTACTTGTTGCTGTTTCTTCGTTATAGTGTATACAGAATTTGGTACCTAACATGGCAGATATGACTCCCTTTGCTAAATGAGAATGCAAACATCACACGGCCAATGTCTCTAAACACAGATGAAACTTGTATGGTCATGCCTATTGCGATCAGGACTCGAATCATTGATAAAAAAAAAATCGGATCACCTTAATTTGTCAGTGATGACAAATTACAATATCTAGTTCTTTTCTGGGTCCCGTTTTATCAAATAATAAAATCGATTTTAAATTTCCTTACCACACAGGTTGCCGTAGACGTACATTTGAAGTCAACTACATAATCAATTTCAACTCTTCATAAAACAGGGCTCTTGTCTCTATTGGCCTTGAACTGGATCTGCCAGAGGTCATCATACACACAAGTATTGACACACGCACACACCCACACACACACACACACACACTCACACACAGCAAGAAAAAGAAAAGAACTAGACCCGGAATTTGTCAAGACTGACAAATTAGGTGATCCGATCTTCTCCAAAATCAATGATTTGAGTCCTGATCTAAATGTTCATGACCATACAGGTTTCATCTGTGTTGACTTGACATTGACCGTGTGATGTTTGGATTCTCATTTAGAAAAGGGAGTGAGACCTGCCATCTTTGTTACCGAATTCCGTATACACTAACGGAAATACAGAATGAAGTATATTTGACCTTTGACCTCACTTTGCACACCCAAGATGGCGTCTAAGCAAAAAGTGATTAATTTATGAAATGATTCTTGTAACATGGTCTTTGCGTGTGCCAAATATGGGAAAGATAGGACATGTATTCACCAAGATACAGGATGAAACATTTATGACCTTTGACCCTAATTTACATACCCAAGATGGTGTCCGATCAAGTAGTTGTTATTTTATGAAATAATGTACGTGACATGTACTAAACATGTGCAAAATATGGGATTGATAGCCATTGTTGTTGTTCATCTATTGCACAGAAAGTAGTAGAAAGAAAGTAAAATAAAGAAAAATTATGTTATTTTATAGAAATTTGAAGGAGAAGCATAAAAAATCAGAAAAAGATAAAATGAGCAAAGGGAGATTGAGATTAACTAAAGAAAAAGAAGAAAAAAGTGTTTTAAAAAATTGAAAAAAAAAATATTGGCAGGGGTGAACCTCGAACCAGGGACCTTAGGATTACGAGTCGGATGCGCTACGCAATGACCTATGTCATTCTCCATAGGCCCTGTGTACGCAAAGCAAAATGACGCTGCATCGAAGCCTCGTGCCATTTTCAACCAAGTTTTTCGACGTGATGCCGACGTCGTATGAAAAAATAGAGGGCACAATTACGATAGCCCAAAGTCTCAGCTACAACATACTAAAATCTGGGAGAAATTCACCGAAGCATAAGTGAGCTAGTGCTCGAAAAAGAGAGTCATGTCAATTTTCACTGCCAGAAAAACTGCTCTCCCATAGAGATAACACGTAAACTGGTCAAATTTGACAATATTACTTTCAATCCATTTTTACGAGGTGATGCCGTCATCCAATTAAAATGTTGTAACATTATTAATGAAAGATCATTTAATAAGCTACAACATACTGAAATCTGGGTGAAAATGGGCAAAGGATAAGTGAGATACGCTCGAGTGAACTTGTAATTTGATGACGTCATTTTGAAAATTTACTCTTTTTATTTTATTAAGAAATGTGATATCTTTTAATCACTTTTCCAGCATCGCCAACTCATGAAATGACATGTACAACTCATCAGCTTTCAGAATATGTAAAGAAAATGGGGTGTCACCGTCCATCCTAACGAGTAAAATCGGATTTAAAATTGGCGGTTTTTTGGCATTGTTGCACTGTATATCGCCATTGACGCGCGCGCGGAATTTCAACTTTGACGGGCCCGTATGACGTCATATTGAGTCGGATTGATTTGAAACTTGGTAGACATATTCCCTGACATTTCAGGCAAGCGATAAGTGTGAAAAAAATGGGAAATTTCTATTGCATATGAGCTGTGCGTGCGTATATGCGCGCGCGCGTACGCGTCCGTAAATTTTTTTCAATTTTTCAAAAAATGCTCTAAATGGTCTGAAACTTGTGCAAAAAAAATTGAGCTCGATTTGAGCATACAAATATTTCAACGCGCGCGTGCGCGCACGTTTTAAGGATAAATATGAATTTTGAGAATTTGAGTAGAATGCGCTTGACTTGAAATATATGTGACGTAAATTTCATAGAAAAATTCCATTCCATTAATGAGATATGATTGAGAATGTGTTTTCATATAATGACGTCATAGTGACGTCACGGTCGACTGATCACTTTGATTTTAGTTCGATTGCCGTCTTTGGGAGACGATACATATATGGTATAAGTTTGAAATTGATAGGACCAGGACTTTCTGAGCTAATCGATGCACAACTTTTGGGGAGAAATAAGAAGAAAAAGAAGACGAGAGATTGTAATTTGTCATCACTGACAAATTAAGGTGATCCGATTTTTTTTTTAATCAATGATACGAGTCCTGATCGCAATAGGCATGACCATGCAGGTTTCATCTGTGTTCAGAGACATTGGCCGTGTGATGTTTGGATTTTCATTGAGAAAATCGAGTAAATATCTGCCATCTTTGGTACCAAATTCTGTATAATATAAACACTATAACGAAGATACAGCAACAAGTCCATATGACCTTTCACCTACCTTTACACTCCCAAGATGGCATCTGAGGAAAAAGTAGTTATTTTGTTAAATGATTCTTGCGACATCGTCTATACGTGTGCAAAATGTGGGAAAGATAGGACATGTATTCACCAAGATACAGGATGAAACATTTATGACCTTTGACCCTACCTTACATACCCAAGATGGTGTCTGATCAAGTAGTAGTTATTTTATGAAATAATGTAAGTGACATGAACTAAACATGTGCAAAATATGGGGGTGATAGGGTATTTCTTTTTTTAGTTATTGCAAAGAAAGTTGCAGAAAGAAAGAAATATCTCAATACATCGAAGATAAGCTTTGATTTCAACCACGTTTTTTGACATGATCCCGACAACGTATGAAAAAAAGGGCACCCTTGCGATAGCGCAAAGTCTCAGCTACAACATATTAAAATCTGGGAGAAATTCACGGAAGGGTAAGTGAGCTAGTGCTCGATAAAGACAATCATGTCAATATTCACATCTAGAAAAATTCCCTCCCATAGAGATAATACGTCATAACGAAGATAAAGAAAGAAGTACATATGACCTTTGACCCCACTTTGCACAGACAAGATGGCATCTGAGCAAAAAGTGGTTAATTTGTGAAATGATCCTTGTAACATGGTCTTTACGTGTGCAAAATATGGGAAAGATAGGATATGTATTCACTAAGATACAGGATGAAACGTTCGTAACCTTTGACCCTAATTTACATACCCAAGATGGTGTCCGATCAAGTAGTTGTTATTTTATAAGATAATGCACGTGACATGAACTAAACATGTGCAAAATATGGTGGTGATAGAGGCTGTTTTTCTTGAGTTATTGCAAAGAAAGTTGCAGAAAGAAAGAAATATCTCAATACATCGAAGATAAACTTGAATTTCAACCAAAATATTTGACATGATCCCGACATCGTACGAAAAAACAAAGGGTACACTTACGGTAGCGTAAGGTCTCAGCTATAACATATTAAAATCTGGGAGAAATTTATCGAAGGGTAAGTGAGCTTGTGCTCGATAAAGATAGTCATGTCAATTTTCATTTCCAGAAAAACTGCACTCCCATAGAGATAACACGTAAACTCGTCGAATTGGAAAAGATTGCATTCAATCCATTTTTACGAGGTGATACCGTCATCCAATCAATTTTTTGTAATATATTATTTGAAAGAACATTAAATAAGCTACATCATAATGAAATCTGGGTGAAAATTGACAAAGGATTAGTGAGATACGCTCGAATGAACTTGAAATTTGATGACGTCATTTTGAAAATTTACTTTTTTTACTTTATCAAGAAATTTGATATATTTTAATCATTTTACCAGCATTGCCACCCCATGAAATGACATGTACAACTCATCAGCTTTCAAAATATGTAAAGAAAATGGGGGGTCACCGTCCATCCTGACGAGTAAAATCGGATTTAAAATTGGCGGTTTTTTGGCATAGTTGCACTGTATATCGCCATTGACGCGCGCGCGGAATTTCAACTTTGACGGGCCCGTATGACGTCATATTGAGTCGGATTGAGTTCAAACTTTATAGAAATATTCCTTGACATTTCATACATTCAATCCGTGTGAAAAAACGGGAAATTTCTATTGTATGTGAACTGCGCGTGCGTATATGTGCGCGCACGTACGCGTCCGTCGATTTTTTTTGAAATACTCTAAATGACTTGAAACGTGTGCAAAACAATTTTGAGCTTGATTGGAGCATGTTAAAATTTTAACGCGCGCGTACGCGCTCGTTTACTATGAACGTGAGTACATTTTATGAAATATATCAATAGAACTTGATTTGAACTATATGATATGTAATTTTCATTGATAAATTACATTCCGTTAATGAGTAATATATGTAAACGTCATTTCAGATAATGACGTCATAATGACGTCACGGTTGACTGATCACAATGATGCACTAGATTTGTCGTCCTTATGACATGATACATATATGGTATAAGTTTGAATGTGATAGGCGAAGGACTTTTTGAGTTAACCTCTGCACAACATTTGAGGAGATATAAAGAAAGAATCAGTACAGATACATAAGGTGATCCGAGAGGATACTCGGATCACCTAACTAGAGATTGTAATTTGTCATCACTGACAAATTAAGGTGATCCGATTTTTTTTTAATCTATGATTCGAGTCCTGATCGCAACAGGCATGACCATACAAGTTTCATCTGTGTTTAGAGACATTGGCGGTGTGATGTTTGCATTCTCATTTAGCCAAGGGAGTCATATCTGCCATGTTAGGTACAAAATTCTGTATACACTATAACGAAAAAACAGCAACAAGTACATATGACCTTTGACCCACCTTCGCACTCCCAAGATTGCATCTGATGAAATAGTGGTTATTTTGTGAAATGATTCTCGCGACATCGTCTATACGTGTGAAAAATATGAGAAAGATAGGACAGGTATTCACTATGAAAGATACAAGATGAAACATTTATGACCTTTGACCCTAATTTACATACCCAAAATGTTATCCGATCTAGTAGTTGTTACTTTATGAAATAATGTACGAGACATGAACTAAACATGTGCAAAATATGGGGGTGATAGGGCGTGTTTTTCTTGAGTTATTGCAAAGAAAGTTGCAGAAAGAAAGAAATATCTCAATACATAGAAGATAAGCTTTAATTTCAACCAAGTTTTTTATCGTAATCCCGACATTGTATGAAAAAACGAAGGTAACAAAACGATAGCGCAAAGTCTCAGCTACAACATATTAAAATCTGGGAGAACTTCACCGAAGGGTAAGTGAGCTAGTGCTCGATAAAGACAATCATGTCAATTTTCACATTAAAAAAAATCCCTCCCATAGAGATAACACGTCATAACGAAGATACAAAAAGAAGTACATATGACCTTTGACCTCAATTTGCACACCCAAGATGGCATCTGAGTAAAAAGTAGTTAGTTTGTGAAATGATTCTTGTAACATAGTCTTTGCGTGTGCAAAATATGGGAAAGATAGGACATGTATTCACTAAGATACAGGGTGAAACACTTATGACCTTTGACCCTAATTTACATACCCAAGATGGTGTCCGATCAAGTAGTTGTTATTTTATGAAATAATTCACGTGACATGAACTAAATATGTGCAAAATATGGAAGTGATAGAGGCCGTTTTTCTTGAGTTATTGCGAAGAAAGTTGCAGAAAGAAAGAAATATCTCAATACATCGAAGATAAGCCTGAATTTCAACCCAATTTTTTGACGTGATTCTGACATCGTATGAAAAAACAAAGGGCACACTTACGGTAGCGTAAAGTCTCAGCTACAACATAATAAAATCTGGGAGAAATTTACCGAAGCTTAAGTGAGCTAGTGTTCGATAAACATAGTCATGTCAATTTTCATTTCCAGAAAAACTGCACTCCCATAAAGATAACACGTAAACTGGTCAAATTTGACAAGATTACATTCAATCCATTTTTACGAGGTGATACCGTTATCCAATCAAAATTTTGTAATTTTATGTTTGTAAGAACATTAAATAAGCTACATCATACTGAAATCTGGGTGAAAATTGACAAAGGACTAGTGAGATACGCTCGAATGAACTTGAAATTTGATGACGTCATTTTGAAAATTTACTTTTTTTACTTTATTAAGAAATATGATATCTTTTAATCATTTTGTCAGCATTGCCACCCCATGAAATGACATTTACAACTCATCAGCTTTCAAAATATGTACAGAAAATGGGGGGTCATCGTCCATCCTGACGAGTAAAATCGGATTTAAAATTGGCAGTTTTTTGGCATAGTTGCACTGTATATCGCCATTGACGCGCGCGCGGAATTTCAACTTTGACGGGCCCGTATGACGTCATATTGAGTCGGATTGACTTGAAATTTGGTAGAAATATTCCTTGACATTTCAGGCATCCGATAAGTGTGAAAAAACGGGAAATTTCTATTGCATATGAGCTGTGCCTGCGTATATGAGCGCGCGCGTACGCGTCCGTCCAATTTTTTCAATTTTTCAAAAAATGCTCCAAATGGTCTGAAACGTGTGCAAAAAAAATTGAGCTCGATTGGGGCATACAATTATTTCAACGCGGGCGTACGCGCACGTTTTAAAGTATTGATGAATTTTGAGAATATGAGTAGAATGCGCTTGACCTGAAATATATGTGACATAAATTTCATTGAAAAACTCCATTCCATTAATGAGATATGATTGAGAATGTGTTTTCATATAATGACGTCATAGTGACGTCACGGTCGACTGATCACCGTGATTTTAGTTCGATTGCCGTCTTTGGGAGACGATACATATATGGTATAAGTTTGACATTGAAAGGCAATGCGCTTTCTGAGCTAACCTCTGCACAAATTTTGTCCAGAAACACACAAAGAAAGATTCCGTACAGATACAGAAGGTGATCCGAGAGGATACTCGGATCACCTAAAGAAGAAGAAGAAAGAATCCGTACAAAAACAGAAGGTGATCCGAGAGGATACTCGGATCACCTAATTATATATATATAATATTATATACCTCATAAGTGAGATTCGTATCACTGATTGGTCAAAAGTATATCATGTGACAAGGTGTAGTCCCGTCTATCTTGCCTTAGGGTTTTCATGTAAGTGATAGAAAGGCAAAACCCTCGTGATAGAAAGGCAAAACCCTCGTGATAGTAAGTCAAAACCCTCGTGATAGAATTCGTAAACCCTCCGCGACTTTTGTACACATAACAAGTACACTAGACTTCGCGCACGGTGTCCGCAACCCCTCCAAGGACGTTCACTATACGCGCATCGTATACAACACATGCACAATCATCGCACTCAGTGAGCGCACAGCAGGCATGTTTCAACATGGCTTGATGATCGAGCGATCTTCCGTGATTTGAAGTGAGCTGAATCAAAGATCGTACACTTTGTCTTTAGGATTTCTTAGGATCCCGAAGCAGAGACAAATCTCAGCATGTTGGAAATATCGAATTAAAACACGAGCGACGGGAAACTGGACGTATACTGTAATCTTCTGCCAAGATTTTATGCAGGAGCTCGCCGAAGGCCGTGTGACTTACCCACTGTGAGTGATTACCGTGCGTTTTAGGTAGTCTACGAAATGCACGAAAACCATGCAAGCGAGCGCTGTGGCCTGATTTTAGGGCTAACGTTAGGCCTAACAGTTAGAATTTACTTCGTATTTGCCTAGCCCTAGATCTTGGTTAAGTCTTAAACGATGAGGTATATAAAACAAATATTAACTGCTCAGTATTCGGATGGTGGTGGAAATTATCACTCCCTCGGTGCTTTTCATACCGACCCCTCCATCACCCCTCGGCTAACGCCTCGGGGTGATAGAAGGGTCGGTATGAAAAGCACCTCGGGAATGATAATTTCCACCATCATCCTCATGAGCAGTCAATATTTGTATACTATTATTTGCTTACTATCATATACATATACATATACACACATGCATCTTTCCTCTGTCTGTCTGTTAGTCTGTGTCTATCATAATCCAGAAGTAATGGCATTTGTAAATGTTGACAATATATCTATTTTTGTGTCAATTTCTTCTCAGATGCAGTACTCATAGGATTCATCAGTGCTGTCCTATTCATGGTGCTGTTCTTGGTAGTCTACCGTTTGTTTATTCACAAGAGATGTGACCGCGCCATCAATGGCAAGTGTCATTTATTAGACATTCTAATAAATAATTGCAGTTGCTGCACTGCGCAAAACACAACACATTGCACATACATCGGAACATTCAATGAATATTAATGGATATCGAATAATTTGATGAGTACCAATGTTATTTCATAAGGCATACGCGTTGCAATACATCAAATGACGACTGTAAGCAGTGTTGAGAAATAAGAACATATAATGGTCAAATATACTAATATTTAATCAATCTCTCGATGTTCTAATAGTATGTTGAGCTGCTTCTTTCTTTATCAGTTTGTCTGCTTCTCTGTTTTTACCGTAAATTTCTCTCCTTGATACGCACGGTATATAGTGTATTAGTTACGTAATTCCTGTAACCAGGACAGCTTGTAAACTATCAGTCATTACGTTTATAAGGACACCCTGATCGACTGTGCACTGCAGTTACCCTTGAGGTCAGAAAAGATTTCGAATCAGGATGGTATTTTCACAACAAAATAGAACGCACGAGGCAGTACCTCAATGGCAAACTACGTAAAGGACATATTAGGGTATTTTGTGTTTCTGATAGGAAATTAACTTTCAGTTTTTTTTTCTAAATTCCAGAGTACAACTGAGTTAATCCAATTAACTTCAAACTGTGACTCCAGGTTAAGTACAGTATAGGTCATTTTCAGCACGTATAATTGAAGTTACGATTACCAATGTGAGTGCTATTAGGTCTTTCATTCCTTTCTGATATTGTTATCGTTATCATTATTTCACAACACGGAAACATGATTGAACTCAAGGCAAGGCTGGAGACCAACAAGACTTTGACGAACCTAATGGTGTTTGCAATCAAGACGACCAACAGTGTCAAGTTGATAAAGACGTCAAAATCGGACGACTGACTGTATTGTCTCAGGTTTTCACCCGACTGCTTCAAAATAACGGTAAATATCAACTTTACGGCTATAAAAAGTATTCAAATTCAAATTCAAACTTTATTTTCACTCTTTTTCCAACAGAATGTACAAAAAACAATATGATACATTTGGCATGCGAGTCTTTGATAATATACATAGTCAGACAGGGATAACAACATGTTCATGTCTTTATGTTTAGTACTAGGTGTTTCAAAAAACATTTCCCACTTTTGATTCTTAATAATTCATAAACTATATATCAGATAACACTGCCATTGATATGAGTAATAGCTGAATAGTGTACAACTTGGTTGAAGGTGGTTTGAATATGAAAGCATAAATCAGTTTCATGAAATCCATGATTAATTTCACAGTTAGGTTCCAGATTTTGCTCTATTTTCAACTCTCTGTACAAAATTTCACTTTGCACAGGGGTCATGGGTGTGTATGGGAGTGTGTGGATAACACCATGACAATGGTCCTAAACAATTGTTAAGGTTTGAATGTTTCATTATTTATTCATGAGAAAATCCACTATCACAACTAGTCTTTATTCATTCTCTGGCAGTATCTGTGTATTGAAAAGTCAAACGCCTGCCGATACTGTCGTTGGGTCTCGACAGTGCTCTCCCTACTATTGAAAAACGAAATTACAATGAATACCTTCTGTTCTATCGTAAACATGTTGACAGGAAGCAAATAAAATCAATTAGAGTATACACTTGTGTAAATGGAGCCTTAAATAAATCTACTGTGGAACATATCGCCCCAATGATAAATGCTGCTGAACTCAATACCAAAAATTATTTCTTTGTATCAAAAAGAGAAAAATTTGTGAGACTATTTAATTAGTAGACAGTTGTATTAAAATGAGGAACTTTAGATCATTTATGCTCATTTATATCCCATATTTAGTGGTATGTGAAGCAAAAATTGAAAATGATTGCCTGCTGGAATGGAATGTGGTGTTTGCAAGCACATGGAAACATGTGCTTCCTTTTTCCATGTGCATGCATTTTATCCTTTACCGTGCGTGAATCCAGACTAGCAGTGCCCAGGGTAATCCACATTAATTATTGATTAAGCATTCATGTGCCTGGGAGCTCGAGACTGACGCCTAGTGAACAGGTGGTTCAGGCATGTCCATTGTTCAGGGCCATAGTCAGCACACACTCACATACACATCATTGGTTCCTGTGCAAGGTTCAATTTTTGTACAGAAGGTGAAAATTTGACCAAAATCTGAAACCTTACTTCAAAATGAATCTTAAATCTAATGAAACTGATTTATGCTTTCACACTTAAATTACCTTTAACCAAATTGTACACTATTCAGCTATTATTTACATCAGTGACAATTTTATCGAATGAATAGTTTTTGAACTATTAATGATCAAAAGTGGGAAATGTTTTTTGAAACACCTAGTACAAAAAGAAACATACACTCTATTTATACACACAGTGAAAAAAAAAGTGGAGGTACCCACTCAAAAGACTATGCTTGTAACATGTGGGCACCTCTGAGGGAAAAGGGGGAAAGAGGGGAAGTAAAGGGGTGAAAAACTTACAACTACAAAGAGTGCGGGAAACTGGGAAAGTCGGAAATAGAAAAAAAAAAGAAAGAAAGAAGAAAAAGAAAGCAAAAGTGTGAAAAAAGGGAACAGGAAATGGGGAGAAGAGGAAGAGAGAGAGAGAGAGAAAGAGAGAGAGAAAACCTAACTTATTTTGATGCATACACCAAGGGGCGAAGCCCACAGAGACAAATAGCCACGCGTTTTCGAGAGAGAACCAGTGTTGAGCTGCTTTCCAGCGGAACAGACTGTAACCGTGAGGGCACGTGAGGAATAAAAAAAATACTAAACGCGGTAAAAAATGGTCGAAGCCTCAAGAGAACGCTGCCTATAGTGAAAGAAGATACATTACAGAATTATATTAATTCGGTTGCATTATAAGACCTCAAAAGAAAACTCTTCAATCTCTTCTTAAAAGAATTCAATGACGGTGCATTTTTTATGTCCATGGGAAGGGAGTTCCAGAATCTTGGACCTACATAAATGAAAGTCTGTTGAGCAAGCACGGTTCTTAATAGAGGTAAATGAAATTCATTTGACTCTCTGGTTGGGAATTCATGATATGTCCGGTTGCGTATGAACATGGGAGTTAAAAATAGACGGAAGACAGGTAGTATTATAAGTATACATAAATTGCTCGAGTTGAAACAAAAACAAATCTTTAATTTCAGAATCTTATTATGAAAAAAAAAAGGATCTGTATGAGAATGTGGAACGGTGTTACAAATAATGCGAAGAGCCTTCTTTTGTAGCAGTAAAACCCTATCCAATGATATTTGATGAGTGTTTTCCCATACTAAAATTCCATAATACAAATAGGGTAATATCAAGGATGAATACAATGTAAACAACGAATGTTGAGGAATAAAAAATTTTAGTCTATTAATAACACCTTTGTTACGTCAAATTTTCTTGCAGACATTATCAATATGAAATTTCCAGAAGAGTTTATTATCGACTGTAATTCCGAGAAACTTAATATGGTAAACACTTTCAAAAACAGCATCACCAAAACAAATATCCATATTCAAATTATCTAAAGTATTACTGAAAAGCATATATTTAGTTTTTTGGATATTTAAAGACAACTTATTTGCTCGTATCCACTCACATACTTTTTTTAACTCAGAATTAACTGTCTGCACAAGGGTGTTTGGGTCTTCATGCGAATAAAATACGTTTCAATCGTCGGCAAAAAGTATGAAAGATAAAACATCGGAAGAAACACAAAAATCATTAATGTAAACAATAAACAACAGCGGGCCCAACAAACTACCTTGTGGGACGCCACACTTAAATTCTCTCATATCAGAGTTATGATTATTCAAAAAACATATTGTTTGCGATCAGTTAAATAACTCCTGAACCACTGCAAGGCCTTCCCACGTATACCATAATGAGACAACTTGTAAAGTAAAATATCATGATTTTATAGTGTCGAAGGCCTTGGAGAAGTCCAGGAAGATACCAATCATATGAGAGTGATTATCTAACATGTCTAAAGCATGTGCTACTTTATCAACAACATTTTACAAAGCGTGACAATAGGCCTATAATTACTTATATCTAACTTATCTCCATTCTTATATATAGGAATAACTTTAGCTACTTTCATTTGTTCTGGAAACACACCCGTTGACATTGACAAATTAAAGATATGTGCCAAAGGATCCGCAACAGAAGATATAACATCTTCCAAAATCATATTGCCTATGTCATCTTAACCTGAACTTTTTTTTTTGTTTTTCAAACCAGATACAATATCAATAACCTCATATCTAGTGGTAGGAGTAAAAAAATATTGAATGCATATTATACTGATGTAAAAAATCAGAAAAATGTTTATTATAGTATCAGGAATTTCTTGAGCAATGTTGTCTCCAATTGTTGTAAAATATGTGTTACAAATATTTGCTATATCCACAGAATTATCAATAATTTCATCATTATATCTTATTTTCGATATACCAGACTTTTCATTTGATACATTCATTGCTTGTCTTAATACATTCCATGTACTTTTTATATCACATCTATATCTTTCTAATTGCTTATATTAATATTTTTTTTCTTTTCAATACGTATTATCTTAATAAGGGTATTCTTATACGAGGTATATTTCAGTCGTGCTTGTTCAGTTTTTTTTTTGTCATTTTAAATACATAAAACAATTTATTTTTTTCTATTTATCGAACGCAAAATGGACTTCGAAATCCAAGGAAGCTTTGGTGTTGTTTTGTAATTCCCTCGATTATCCTTTCTTTTAGAGATGCAAATATCCAAATGATTATTAAAAATATCCAAAAAAATATTCATGGCCAAATTGATGTCATCAGTATCAAACACACTATCCCAACTGAGATCATCTAAAGAAGCACAAAATGAAGACAAATTTTCTTGGGTTACCCTACGCCTCAAAGATGGCTGGGATGAACTTTTGCTAATATGGTTAAGTTTAAAATGCGTCATTATTGGGAAATGATCAGTGATATCTGATAAAATTATCGACGAATCTGGAAGGGTTATAACATTACTAAATATGTTGTCAATCAAAGTGGCCGACTGACGGGAAACGCGAGTCGGTTTCGAAATAAGAGATAAGAAGGAAGAGGATAAGAATATCTCAAGAAATTCTCCCGAGATATCATCCGTTGTGTGTTTTAACAAATCAATATTGAAATCACCGAATATGAAGGAATCAGAGTTTATAGATAAAGGGTTGGTAAGCAGCACAGTGAGATACGATAAAAAATCTGTGTTGTTGGAATTAGGAGGTCTGTAAATAATACCTATCACAATCTTTTTACTACCAGGAACAGTAATCTCAATGAAAAGTGACTCAACAATGTCATTCATTTTGCTAAGCTCTTCATGAACAGTGCATTCATAACAATTTGAAACATATAAAGCGACTCCACCACCAGAGCGATCCGGTCTATTATTCGCAAAAATATTATACCCATCAAGCGAAAAAGATTGTTTTGGACATGAGGATAACCATGTTTCGGTGAGTCCGATCACTGAAAATAAAGATTTGTTTGGATTGTATAACAATAACTGTAATTCTTCAAAATGCTTATTAATACTTCTTATATTCAAATGTACCAAAGAAAATGTATCTTTCATAAAACCCTTATCAATATTTTGAAATTGATTCAAAGTGACATACTTACACAATGGAGCTTGAGTCAAGTCATTAAAATCATACTGTATTTCTTCCGCTGCTGAATTAATGTTGTCAGCGACTAAGTCCTTAAAAAAAAAAAAAACACGATTGTTAGAAACTTCTTTTTCTAAGGAATCAGATTCAGGCGTAGTTGGTCTGAATAAATCAAAGAAATCATCGTCTAACATAGAGTGAAAAGGTACATCAATTCCGTCATCCATTCTGGATTGAGACATTACTGACTAGGTGTATTATCCGCGCCATTGATGAGAAAAGGCAATCGTGATTAACGTTGGCACAACATAGAAATTGGCACGACCGAACCCAAACGGGATACTGTGGAATAAAAGCAAGTGCAAGGTAGAATAGTAGGCAGCGATCATGCGTGACTGTGTAAGGTACGTGCTCTTTGTATTCATGCGAGCTGTATAAGAAGGCTAGTTGGCTGTTAACGAGAAATGAAGTGCTGATAGTGTCAGAGAGAATAAAAAGATGTAAGAAACAATGAATAGATAACATGTAGAACGTGGCTAATGTCTCAGTAGGCTCTCCCCCCGATAGAATGCACAATAATAACAGGAGTGAAACGAGTTGGCCAGTGAATATCTTCATTTTGTCATGAATACGCGAAGAGAGAAGTGTCAGCATTAATCCGAGAAAACTATTTCGATCGTTAAAATATGTCTCACTTTACAATATTGCCAGGAATATGTATTTACATTTGAAAATTACTCCAAAAAAAAAAAAAAAAGGTCTGGCTACGAAAAGCAGCTTACCAAGCAGTAGTTTCCAAATGAGATGAAAGTCATGCCACATTAAAAGAAAAGAAGAGAAAAGAAAAGAGAAACATTGCATTGCTTACGCGATGAAAGTCCTAATGATTTGCGCGTGTCAGTATAACGGTGGGGCGGGGATGGGGGGAGGGGGAGGTGGGGGAGGATTCGTGACCCTTGAATCCCTCGGTGTCCCTCGAAAGTATGATATAGAGATAATAATTATGTATCTATATATGTGCAAAATCTACATGACTATGGGTGTATTTGTGTCCATTGTAATTTTTCTGTCTCTTATACGTATGCAGGCATGCCTGATTGTGAAGGAAAACGTAATAATGAGCATGCATTATTCTCATAACGCGAAAAACGCTACCCTCATTGTTCTTTTAGAAAAGATTGTTAGTGTCTCATCATAACCACGGGACTACTGTACTCATGGTTTGCTTGGTAATCATTCATTGTTTTGTAAACTTTAATTTATTCAGATAATTCTTTACAACTGCTGTTTAGCTATACCTAATATATAACTATAATCTATTTGTACATTTTTAAACTAACAAAATATGAACTTATACATTAATTACTTGTATTTTCGATGAAGATTCACCTTGTTTTCGAGCCTGCAAAGGTCAATATTTATACGCAATAAACCATTACTCTGGAGAATCAAAATAGGTATATTTGCATTGCGCAGCAAAAGGAAAAGAATAGATAAAAATGAAAATTTTCACACCCTCCCAAATGCTTCTCGCAGTGCAGATATCAAGGAATGGAGTTGAAGCTGGAGATAGAACAAATGCAGTCGACGGAAATGGGACTGACTCCTGTCAAGACAGCCAGGATTGTCAGGCTGATGTTGACATCGAAGCGAGCCCTGATTGTGACACTTAGTTTTTTTTTCGAGAATATGCTGAACTTTACTCCCCCCAAAAATAATTTGATACCGACAACTCAGTCTATTGTAACTGATAGCCTTAGATAAATGCTTGCAAAAGTTACCTAGAAGATAAGTTTCGGTAGGATCGATTAACCCGGAGTTAACAAGTCGTATATATATATATATATGTATATATATATATATATATATATATATATATATATATACATATATACATATATATATATATATATATATATATATATATATATGTGTGTGTGTGTGTGTGTGTGTGTGTGTGAGTGTTTATATGTATACGCAAAATTATAATAGGCCTACACTGTTACATTTATTCAATCAAGAATACCAGTGTAAGTACACATTTACAATAGTTCATTACAAGTCAGTTACTAATAAAAGAGAAGATGTCTTTATGTAGCCTCATACACTCATTTCTAAAATTACTTCTGCATATCTTACTGGGGGTAGAGTATGCAAGCGATGTTTCGTTCTATGATATTTCTTATTTACAATTTAGCATATTTTAAGCCGTATGACGTTGTGAATGTACGCCTTTTTTTTTTGGGTGATGTCACTCTAGCTGCATGTATACATATTTATAACTTTTAACTGCATGAGGGCTGTTCACCATTTTCCATTTTGATATCCCAATCTCCATACGTCCCTGTTTTTGTTTCTGTTATTGTCTATGTCTTTGTCAGGGTCCTTACCTCGGCTTTTGTATTTCTATTGTTATGGTACTGCGTACCATTTAAAGCTTAGTGTACTGAATAGATATAGGCCTACTGCTTGCCAAGGATTCTACAGAGAGAGTTTCGGGCTTTCAGGTCAAAAGTCAAAGGCCAAGAAAAAAAAAACTACAATTTTACTTCTGTTCTTTTCATCTTGGAAATAGTTCAAGGTGTCACCATGGAACTTAGGACATATGCATATACTTACAGGTAGTATAGAAAATTTGTGGGAATGGGGTCTAAGGTAAGGTGTCAAAGGTCAAGGTCAACTCCTCAAAATTCACTATTTCCTTCTTATGTATATGCCATGCCCACATGGTTATTCTTGAAACTTAGAACTTCTCTTGGAAAGGATTTTATTCTTGCCAAAAGGTGAAAGGTCAAGTGAAATGCTATTAAAATTAAATCTTTTCACATTTTACTATTGAATACTGAAATTGAAGTTTTTCTCCATAATTTGGAAATTGCTCAATGTATACCTGGGTGAAGGGCAAAAGTCCAGTAAAGATCCTCAAATTCCCAAATACCTGCTCTCTTAGACAATATAGCCATTCATCCAATGAAACCTAGATCACGGAAAGTGAACATCCAACACATTTGTGACAATGATATCATTTTAATATGTTGCCAAATATAATATGAAACTGTCATCACACAGTGTCAAGACGTATAATAGACCTATGAGAGAACTATGCATTATGACTGAGGCACACCAGTCGCCAGTGCGACAATTTTAGCTATTTTTAATTATCTCTTCTTGATAATGTGTTACATAATCTGCTGGCATCATTTTTCTCTCTGGAAGGGAAAATACAAGTCAAACATTAAAAAGCAAAATGAACGAGAAGTAGAACTGTTAGATCTTAAGATTTACCTTGTCTCTGTAGTCGTAATCATTTTATATATTGTGCGATTATACGTGCTCATTCTCATCATGTTCATATTGCCTTTCATCTCTTATCTTCCACATGTTTCCCCTCTTTATAATAACTGATGCATAGCATTTCATTTGAACATGAAATTTTGGTTGTCATTAGTCATGTGAAATTAATGTCTCCTCTATGATGTTTTTTTTTTGTAATTCATTGGAGAAACAATTTAATATGGCGGAAACAAACCAGTCGCTACAGTGTTATTTCTTTATCGTTCTGTTTATTTTGAAAAATGTGGAATGCGTCCTTTTTGTGTATGATATTACGGATATTTGTCAAACCATAGATTTGTGATATTACGCTATTTGCTCACTTATTCTTATCATAGGTGTAAATGTTATATTTTGTGTCTGTTGTTAATTTTCCATCTGTGAAGATGGCTGGATAGCCCATATTCAGCTATACTAAGCTGGTCTTCCATAGGGTCCAGTTGGTTGTGGGGTGGGACGACTTCACTGGGTTACCCTGCTCTTTGCGATGAATGAATGAAGCGGAGTCTTTTACGTGCATGAGTTGTGACTAGGGACAGAGTGTTTTGCCTCTTGCTAGAGGGGACGGTATGTTTACACACAACATTGCTCAGTCCAGACTCGGGTTCGAACCCGGGTCGCGTGATCGTGAGGCAGACGCGCTACCGACTGAGCCAACTCATAGCATTTGTAATGTTTTATACCCTATTTAACCCCTGGGCTACGAGGTATTCTAAGAATAAACAAAATTATCTATATGTAAGTATACAATTACCATAACTATATTCTGAGGTATTGTTAATGGATAATGAAAAACTTTTTCAAACAGTTTTCGAATGAACATTCAATAAAGCAAAGTTTCGACAAAATTTCATTTTGTAACTTTTATATGTTATTATGTTCATCGCATTTCTTGACATCTGTATTTGCAAACATTTCATTGTATCCTTAACTATTTGTTTGTTGGAAATAAGATAAATGAAATTGAACTTGAGCTTGAATATGAAACTGAATGTAGCATGTCGTTTGAACAAGCATGCGATACTTGTCATAAGACGTATTTACTTTTGATTCATTATCAAGCGTAAATCATCGAAAAAGAAACAAAAAATATTTTGTAAAGCACGTAGGCCCCCTAAACGGACAAAGTATACTGACGACAGAAAAAAAAAACTAATGATTGACAATGTTAAAGGGATATATAGTATTGGTGGAGATGAGGGGTTTTATTATAGATTCCATGACCAACAGCCTGCGTTCTAGAAGGCAAGGGGTTTGGCTACGATATCTTGCGTGTGTACGTGTGTGTGGTGTGTGCATGTGTGCAAACAAATTAGGTATACTTATGATTTTGATAACGTCATCGTCTTCTGTATACATTCACTTTTGTATCGTGGTTTTTACGACCAACATCATTCCATTTTATAGGTGAAAATATGCACTTGATAATACAGCGTTCTTTATCGTTTACACAGCCTTACGTCAGGATATATATAACGATGACATAGCCAAGCCGTTTGTTTGATTTGAAATAGAGTCAATTTGGACGTGGATTATAAAAATATAGTTTTAGACAGTGTTACTTATATGATTTCAGTATTCTCGGAAGTGACGAATTAATGCAATTCAGAGCCATTTTTTTTTCGTGTACGTCAGTTGTTTTCTCCTCACTCTGTGCATTTTTTTATGAAATTTCAAGTAGTGTTAAACTATAACCCTGAAAATGGTAATTATTTCCATGTGTATCAATGTTCAAAAGAAAGGAGAAAATTAAAGAAACGTCCAAGAAGAGAAATGGAGAGAGAGTGAGGTAGAAAAAGAAAGAGAACGACGGACAGAGAGAGAGAGAGAGAGAGAGGGAGGGAGAGATTGAGAAAGAGAGGGAGAGTGGAAGATAGAGAGGAGTGGAATGGAGGATAACATCAACTTGTTGCTGACTGGTAGTCAGATGTACCGAGATTATTTTTTAGATTTATCAAATCTAGGAAGTAAGAAGTTAAAGTGCCCGTAACACGACGGACAAAGGTCTCAATGTTTGTTTTCGGTAAATATGAACGATGGTCCTGAAATTCTTTCCCCGTTTAAGTATACAGAATTCTGAAATCTCGAATTCTTGTATATAATGAAAGCAAGCTTGATCCTAGAATGCCCATCTATCATTTCCTTTCCCAGCCTAAATAATGTTTCTCTTGATCAAATTCATAAACAACGGAGTCATTCTCATTTTAGACTTTAATATTAAATGGACATCTGGCAGTAAAGGGGCAAAAGGTGTGCAAGGTTTTCTCTATATAGTAGTAAATATATAAATTTACAATCGGTGGTAGGAATATATGCCTCTCCCTTTCCAAAAACTGTTAGACTTGAATCTAATGAATCTATTAACATGATATGACCAGATTAATGGTGCGCTTTCAGATTTACAATGCATTCGTCATGTGTATGCTGTATGAATGTGCTTGTTTTTACCTTTTCTTATTCTGTAAGTTTCTCCGCAGTAGAAGTACTTTCTTCAATGTTAAGCTAGCTTATATTTCCAGAGCGCATTACCCCCGATAAGACCAAAAAAAAAAAAAAAAAAAGATTTTTCCTAACATTTTAATGAGAGTTGACTCTAAAATTGATTCAAATAAACAATTTTGGGCGAACGTATCATGTAAAGCTGGACTGACATTTACACACTAACATGAAGGTCAAATAGTACATTTTCATTGAAAGGTTTCATTGAAAAGGTAATATTCCAACAATTAACCACTGTGTTTAATGCCACTTTGGGATAGACTCAGTGGTGAACGTATGTTACCAGGACTGACCAAAAATGCGACAGTTTGATTCCCGGTTTATTACTAACCTAATTGTTTTGCCACTGGATAAAGAATTGGAGCCCATTTCATAAAAGATCTGGAAACTGGATTCTTGTCATAACCATGACAATAGCCATTCCAGCAAGAGTTGCTATCATATCAACTTTTTATGAAATGAAGCCCTGTAGACCACTGAAAATTATATTTTTTCTATATGCTTGCACATAATGTCAGATATATGATGACATACACACACCACAATGTTTATTCAAACCGTGCACTTCGCAGATTGGTTTTCAACAGAAGAAACAAAATATACATACATATATTCATACAGACTTACATACACCACAGTGTTTATTCAACTCATGCACTTCGCAGATTGTCACGAACCGCCTATCAATCAATCATACTCATACAGCAGTCAGGTGTACATCAGCATGACTAGCAAATCTAAGGACCCCACTCAACAACATAGTGAAATAATGAATCCTTGATATGACGCTGCTCTTATTTTTGCTCTAGTGAGCAAACAAATGAAATAAGAGATCGAAATAGACTAGTATGAAGGCCGAGATAGGAAATGCAGATCGCCCACGCACGGCTAACAGCTAACAGCGATATAGTGAAATATGAAATACAAATGAAATGAAATGAAATGAAATAGTACATGTTTACATTGTTTCTGTTATACATTATCATATTTTGTATTATACGTTATGTCTTGTACTTTTTACAAAATATTACACAATATAATTTGTCAAATGTATGTTTGTTTTCGATGTAAAATCTTTTGTTTGATAGAAATAAAGTAGAGTGGAATAAATGATTGAATTGAATTATGCACTAATTCCCACACACACAAACATGAATTTCCAACCGTACCTGTTGCTATTTGTTTTTTATTTCAATTCAATTCGATTCAATTCAAATTACTTATCATCAAACAAAAGTATTAAATGATACTAATTTTGTCAACTCACATCGATGAGCAATATGATGTCAAGTCTTCAAATGAAATAAGAATGTAATATACGGATGATTATATGATGTGAAAGGAAATAACACTTTGCAATGGTAACAAAAAATAAATAAAGTGATGGAAATGAACGATCTATACTGAGGAGGGAAGCTTGGAAAACGTAGATCACTCGAAAGGATAATAATATACCATTAACATAAATAAGTATATCCAGAGCAAATCTACTAACGTACAGTGAAAGCATATGGAGTTGATATATCCCTACTGGAAAAAAACACACAGTGTCCCACAATGTGTTCACAGTGTGGGTCACATAGTCGACTATCTTGATGAAAACGCTCGAATTTAACAGTGTGGAAATGATTTTGCACTGTGGTTTGGTTTTCAAAGAGTGTTCATATGTGACCCTGCACCTCAAAACAAACAAAAAGTCGCCAGACATGAATTTTTAGTTCAGACCATATTCTGAAAGAGCATACTTTAAGCTTTAAAATGATGTATAACTCAAATCAAATGGACTCTCCTAACCTATCTGAATATTGGAAAGAAAGCACAAATCAGGAAAAGTGTGAACTGCGAAAAGAGGTTCTGAAGTACAGTGTCTATTCAAGCGCTTAATTTTTACCAAACCGTGCTGGCTGTGCGATGAATGGGACAAAAAATAGGAAATAAACCACCAGAGTAACAACAATGAAGGGATTATCAGATCAAACTGAAATTAAGCATGCCTCATTAACACATTCTGTCCATGATTAATGCCAACTTTCAAAACAGTAGCACTATCCTTTCAAAAGTTATTAGAGTTGAAAGTGAAGAGTGTGGACAAGGTTTTTCAGAAATGAAAAATGGATTCTAAAGACACACCTAATCACACTATTCTACCAAAAATGTTCGAGATGAACTGCTGAAAAACACACCTTCCTGGTCGTTTTATGATACCAAATTTTAGCATAGTGTAAAAGAAGACTCGCTCTTTCAGAAAATATGAAAAAGTCAAGTTCGGCTAGGTTGACCCATTTCACTTATTTTCAGTCCTCACGCAAAATCAGTGCGTTTGTTTTGAGGTGCACGGTCACATATGGTAATGTTCTGTGACATACACACTGTGAATTGATGATTCACAATGTGTTCACACTATTAAAACGCTCGAATTCAACAGTGTAAAGAGATTTTGACACAAAGAAACATAAGATTTAAGTGCAGGGAAAACAAGACTATTCTTATCCTGGCGCAAATGAAAAATCATACAAACGTACTGGTAACATGAAGTTTTATTTGTTTAGATTGATTAATTGATTTTCGTAAAAGGTCACTTTAATGGCACATGTTATTGAAAACAGTTGTATCGTTATTAAGGTTAAAGGGATGGTACAGTATTGGTTGAGATGAGAATTGGGTTTCTAAATTTTTGCGAGATACCAAGAAAACACTTATGATGTAGTACAGAGCATAACATTTTAAGAGGAATTCAAAGTTTATTTGATAAAAATCGGGTTTGGAATGACTGAAACATCAAAAAACAAAGTAAAACAAAGCGATCGTAATAAAGTGCGGGTCCCACACTTTATTAGAATAGCTCTTTTTTGGATATCTCAGCCATTTCAAAACCAATTTTCATCAAATAAACGTTAAATTCCCCATAGAATTACATGCTCTTTCATATTTCACAAGAGGTTTCTCATTATCTCACCAAAAATGTTAGAAACCTGAAATTAGGTCTCAACCAAAACTATACGATCCCTTTAACCATTTAGAAAAATACCCAGGTATGAAATGAAATTCACTACAAGAAAATTATTCGCAAATTGATCAATGTTGTAGTGCAAACCTGCCTTATATGATATGGGGGGGGGGGAGGGGCAAAGGTGTTGAAATAATAAAAAAAACAGAAAATAATGTAATCGTCAATTAAGGCGGCGTTAAGAATTCAGAAAAAGAAGATGCATCCATGAAAGTAAGTTTTCTATTGCATGAAAAATGTTAAGAGAAGTATAATTTTGCAAATACAAGCTACTGAAATCGAGGTGAATCGCTGCGATTAAAAGAAAAAAAAGTTTTCATCTGTTGAATTTCATACATTAAAGTTAAGAGAAAATTACAAATTTAACTCTAAGCAGGCGGGTTAAAGCAGGCAGAAAGGATTCTAATAAGGCCTACTTAACTTTTTAAGCGAGAAAGAAAAGGGCGAAAAAAAAACCTAGATCCTGTCAACAGTCTAAATAGAAATTAGTAAATCCAATTAAATATAGCATGATAGCATCTAAAAGTAAACCATTAATCGTTCTCGTCCTCTATCACCTTTTCCTTCTTTTTTTTTTTGGAGGGGGGGGGGGGGCGGTCCCATAAAGAGGACAATTTTATTTAAAAAAATGGTAACAATGTCGCTCCCTGTAACTGCCCTGTAACTGTAACAGAACTGCCCCCTAAAAGCCACAATTGTAGAAATACATACTTTATGTCGTTGATATATAGATGGTGCTGTTTTTAGTAACAATCTCTCTCACGACAGCGTAACGACATTGCACCCGCCAGTATGTATTTTTCCCCTTAATGGAACACCATATATAGGTACATATTTGTAATTGACACGTAGATGGCGCTGTTTATCCTGTCGGTCTCGTGAGCCTTCTTTGCCTAGTGTCGATCTCGTGAGTTTTCTTGCCTAGTGTTCGTCTCGTGAGCCTTCTTTGCCTAGTGTCGGTCTCCTGGGCTTTCTTTGTTAGTGTCGATCTCGAGAGCCTTTTGTGCCTAGTGTCGAACTCATGGGCTGTATGACTCATGAGCTGAATGACTCATGGACCTATTTTTGATGTCGGTCTCGTGGACCGTACTCGTGGGTGTCGGTCTCGTGGGATGACCCCGGTTATACTATGTAATTTGTGTAATAGGTGTAACCATTTGGTCACTCTTCACTTTTAATTCTAGAAACTTACTTTGAAAATTATAACATTTGTCTTTAAAGAAAAGACCATACACGTCAAAGATTCTTTTCCCACTGAGCATTTTTTGTTCTTCATAGTATTCCCTTCCAGTGCAGCACATTGTAGTTACTTTGAGGCGGAATTTCTTCATTTTGTTGGATCTTCCCCTTTTTTTATTTCATTTTAGTTTCTGTGGTAAAAAAATAATATAGGCCTTATATGTATAATTATAAGAGAGCGTTTTGACTTAAAAAAAAACCCTTACCTAACTAAATTGTCATACATTGTACTGGAATCCCTCACTAACGGATCGAGGGTGAGAGCAAGACACGTACAACTAGCTCAGCTATCAGCGATGCACATGGATAGTTTTTTTTTTTTTTTTCAAACACCCTCTCGTTCTTAGCACTACAGCTGTTTTGTAGCCGAGGGCGTCAGTGCGAGTCCCTCCATGAGAGCGATTGTGAATATCGATCATTACGACCGTGAGAAAACATAACCAGTTTACTGCTTCTAGGGCATACTTATGAATTCATCTACTGATGTCTACACACTTGACTGCACTTACTATCATAATTGTTTAGTTATGTGTGTAAGCCGCATTCAACCTAAAAACATTGTTTTCACTCCCGAAATCTTATCTGATGTCTTGGCGACTTCCAGAAATGATTGTTTTAGCACCGGCAAATTGTATACCCACACACAGGCAATTTCCATTTCGTATCCTAAGAACTCCATGTTTGGTAGTGTTTCAACAAAATAATCTGCCCATACTTCGTGTAAAAACAGGACATGACTAGTCAAACATATCTCAAATGTCAATTAACTACAATAGTAATGTTACCCCTATAGGCTCTGCAAAAGAGAACTAAACAGTCACGGATAAATTCGCCTACCCTGCTTCCCATTCTAAAAACAAAATGCATCTTAACTGTTTGTGTGTTTTTCTGTTGTTATTTGTGATTGCGCAGTTTCGGGGACGGCTACATTGGATCCTGCGTATGAGATATAGGACGTACCCGTTAAAGACGGCTTATGAATCCTGTGTACCAATGTGTGAGAGACGAGTTCATGTGACTGTTAGGTAACCCAATTCCTTCTCTCTTGGCACGATGGTCTATCACAACAAGACGGTAGTCTAACATCTGTTGCTATGTTTCAATAGGGACAACAATATCATAGAAAAAACGATAGATACCTAGAATTTGTCCATATGTGCATTTGTGTATGTTTGTCGTATGCGTGTGTGTTGGGGGGATCAAGCTCATGTTTGTTTGTTTGTTTGTTTTTTAATGTAAGTAAATCACTTTAACTTCAAGTCTTGAGACGTACAAGGGGGTACGTCGATTCTTAGAAAATCGTTCGAATCAGCCTGGAAAGAAAGACTATTGCCTCATAAAAGAAACACCCATCAATACGTAGCCTTTATTCAAGGGCAAGCGTGCACAATTATAAAGAGGAATTAACTTTTGAGAAATATTAAAGTGTAATTTAACACAACAAATTATTTCTTGACCCTTTCAGTGTACTATATTTTTGTGATGTAAACCCTCCCAGATCTCTTAACGTCGGTGATCTAAAGTGAGTAAAATGATAAAATAAAAAGCGGTCTTGACTGTAGTCCATTTCTGTGCACCGGCGGGAGTTCACCAAGGCAGATATAACTTTCGATAACAGTTAGTGGGTGAGTCTCAGGAGCCTATGGTCATGATACATGGGAAAAGAGTTAGCGCGTTGTAAATTTTAGTATAACGATTTTGGATATCGACAAATGCGTGCCCGACTTCTTCAGCGCCATCCTTTTCTCACCAGAAAAACATGTACTTGGATATGACGGTGGATATTAGTAGGTGGAATCAATTCACATGTGCATGTCACATACAATTGGCAATGGTTATTATCCACGTTCTTTCTTGTGAGTATCAATGCTTTAGAATCCCCTTCTTTTACCCAGAACAGAGAAAAAAAAATCACAAACTGACATGTTGTTCGGGTCCGGTGACCATTTCCGTATATGAGTTAGAATTGTTAACGGTGTACAATTGCCAATTTTTACACCTTACGCAGTCTTTCCCTAGTACACACCAGGATGATCTAAGAAACCAGTTTCCCTCATGTCATCTCAAAGCCTGGTAAATGGGTTGGTATACTTCTGACTGATATGTGGCATTTTACGAGGACATAAAACGTAAAAATACGGTAAAATGCTATGTGCAGAACATTTTTGTTTTTGTTTTTCAAACCAATTATGTGAATTTTTTAAAGGTACTTGATATTCATTATCTGACCGTGTTCTGGCTCTGACATACCTTGGGCATGTACCACAAAATTATAAGAAGTCTATGAAGACGCATAAAATCACACAGAACAATTGAAAAATCAAAGTCCTAAACAGACGAACGTCCGTGATTCTTCTGTCTCTCTCGTTTGTGCAAATTCTACTTTGTTGTCCCGACTGTAATGAGTACGAAAATTAGATGTTCCACCTATAATCGGTTTATTCTGAACATGCTATGGTCGCCGAACGGCGACCTTAGTCTTGACGTGCCATGGTCGCCGATCGGCGACTAAGAAGAGCGAGAAAAGCATTGATCATTTAAAGGGAAGCAGTCCTGAGATTTTCACTGTACTGATAATTAAGAAGAGTAAAAAATATAAACTTTCACCAATTTATACGCTTGGACATCAAAAATTGTCTCCGTACGCGATTTTTGAAAAATAATTCCTGCAAGCGATCGTGAAAGAGCCGGCAAAAAGATGCTACGTAGTGCATGCCCTACTCACCAAGTTGACAGCCGTGCCTCTAAAAACCAATTTAAGTGTTCAAATGATTAGTTGCAATTTTATCATATAATGTGAAAGTTTGTGGTTTTATAATTTCAAACAAAATATTTCAAGCTTAGATATATATAATTTACGAAAAATTAATATTGTAAACATACATTCATATGTATTTTTAAACCAAATATACCATGAACTTGACATCAAATAGGCACGGTCGTTTTCTAGCTTCCGTCCGTGTTGCATACTTCTTAGCGTAGAAACCACTCTCGCGCGCAAATCCTTACCATACCAATGTATACATACACAGCTACACTCGACTCCGTCCAGTCGATTTTGGCATTCAAACCGAAGATAACCTGTGCAGGCCCGTAGCCAGGGGGGGGGGGGGGGGGGGGGGTGCGTCGGGTGCGTACGTACCCCCCCAAATTCTGAAAGGTCCACTTTTTCATAATAACGGTTTTTAGCAATTCTCAAGATAACAATCCAAATAAATATAAAGACACATTATATGCTACGTAAATGTGGAAGAGTACGTTTAACAATGTTAAAAATAATTGTACGAAACCCTTTTGTTGTATGAACCATCGGATCGCCCCCATGCACACAAACACAAATATTATGTATCGATTTGTGCGAGCTATTGCATATTGAAAACTTTCGGTCATCTGCGAAGCAGCGCTTCCGCGCGAACGCTACAACACGTAAAACGGGTCAAAAATCGACGCATTTTTCAACAAAGTCTGCCATAACTTTTAAACTGTTTAAGAAGCAAACTTGGGGCGCCCGGATTCTGAAAGTGGACACTTTAGGGATTATTTATGTGTATATATCTTTATTGTAACATTTGTAGCAGTGACGCAAATTAGATCAGAAAAGTACCTTATGAGTAGAATTGTCTATGGCGAACAGTCCAAATTTGACGAATTTGAGCATATTTTGCCGTCTTGCAATTCTTCCAGACGGTTTATCTCGAGAACGGAAGATCGCACAAACTTGGGGCGCACGGTTTCAGAAAGTAGAGGTTCTGCCCATTTTTGTGACATAAGAATCTTGTCCATTGGTTGAGCAGTCCTGACGCAAATTTGCAGTAAAGCTAGACTACCCATTCACAATTGCTGTCATAGGGAACGTGTACAATCCATACAGAACTATCACGTGACGAGACTACCAACGAAAATTTGAGCCGTTGACCTTCACTGTCTGCCGTTGTCAGCAGTGTGAATTCCTGTGATTTCAAGCTTTTGTTTCTCGCCAAATATCATTTTCAACGCAATATCCAGATACAGTTGTATGTGAGACATTATCTAGATACGTAGCAGCCTTATTGACAACATAACTGTTAAGTTTGGGAGCAAAAACGACCAAATACATTCCACATTCCATCTCATTTTTCGATGACGGCTGTAGTCGGACTGGTGCATTTCCTTCGGAGGTGGTAATAATGTAAGTAGTTGCAACGGTCACCTTGCCACCTGCTGTCTGCAATCGGGCGCTTATATACACGTGTTGTACACAGGTAATCAACTGAAATAATGTTGTAAAGGAATGATAAGGTCATAGACTATATCATTTCAACTGTAGATTTAACCTGATTGCACTCATGCATATCCATTACAACTTTGACGTTGATAACGAGAGGGTGGTGAAATTGTTCGCCAGAAAGCATCCCAGAAGACTGGAACTTCAAACAATGCTTAAAGACTAGAAAAAGACTAAGCGAAGATCACACTGCACAAGTGCACATTCAAAGGACCGGCAAATGCTCCCCTCTAACTCCTGTTATGTAATCATCATTTTCTATTTTGGATGTTTACTTGCCTGTCTCAATATATTGTTGATTATTAGTTATACATTTTCTCATGTTGTGACAGTTCGATTGGTTCTCATTTTGAAGTGAGCCAAAACCTAAGAACATTCTCACTTATAATTTCCAAAGAGTATTATGCAGGCACGCAAACTCAATTTAGTTGTATTTCATTTAAATGTAATGGGTAAGGGGGTATGAGAGAGAATGCTGAGCTATGAAGTAAAATGTTAAAGTAAAAAGTTTGTCAGATAGTATTACAAAAGCCTGAATATTGCAAGAGCTCCGGAGTAAAAACAGTCAGGGAAAAACCCTATGTATGATAACATTGTGAGAGCGTTAGACTGCATTGTGACGCGTCGTTATTCAATCTACATTCTTTATTCATATTTTTCATAAAAAACACAGGTAATGAGCCGGATTGGATTACAATTCTCATTTACAGCTTTGTAGAAGTCTGAGTCAACAGTATCACACAGTACTTCAAGACGTATGATACAAACGATTTCTTGAGCCTGCACCGTTTCAGGCTCTGTTCTTGATACGGCGGTAGAAACTCATTCTTTTTTGTTGTTTATTTTATCATTATTTACTAATCTCTTTTCTAACTTACAGGTAGCGGATTTCTTTGCAGGCCAAATTCAGAAATGTACTGTTGATTATTACTTATACATTTTCTCATGTTGTGACAGTTCTATTGGTTCTCATCTTAAAGTGAGCCAAAACCTAAGAACATTCCACTTATAATTTCCAAAGAGTATTATGCAGGCACGCAAACTCATTTTAGTTGTATTTCATTTAAATGTAATGGGTAAGAGGGTATGAGAGAGAATGGAAAGTGCTGAGCTATGAAGTAAAATGGTAAAGTAAAAAGTTTGTCAGATAGTATTACAAAAGCCTGAATATTGCAAGAGCTCCGGAGTAAAAACAGTCAGTGAAAAACACTATGTATGATAGCATTGTGAGAGCGTTAGACTGCATTGTGACGCATCGTTATTTAATTTACATTCTTTATTGATATATTGTCATAAATATCTCAGGTAATGAGTCGGATTGGATTACAATTCTCATTTACAGCTTTGTAGAAGTCTGAGTCAACAGTATCACACAGTACTTCAAGACGTATGATACAAACGATTTCTTGAGCCTGCACCGTTTCAGGCTCTGTTCTGGATACGGTGGTTCAGAAACTCATTCTTTTTTGTTGTTTATTTTATCATTATTTACTAATCTCTTTTCTAACTAAAGGTAGCAGATTTCTTTGCAGGCCAAATTCGGAAATGTAGTGTTGATTATTACTTATACATTTTCTCATGTTGTGACAGTTCTATTGATTCTCATTTTAAAGTGAGCCAAAACCTAAGAACATTTTCACTTATAATTTCCAAAGAGTATTATGCAGGCACGCAAACTCATTTTAGTTGTATTTCATTTAAATGTAATGGGTAAGAGGGTATGAGAGAGAATGGAAAGTGCTGAGCTATGAAGTAAAATGGTAAAGTACAAAGTTTGTCAGATAGTATTACAAAAGAAACTCATTCTTTTTTGTTTGTTTATTTTATCATTATTTACTTATCCCTCTTCTAACTTAAAGGTAGTGGATCTCTTTGCAGCCCAAATTCGAAAATGCCTAGAGACAGCTAGCAACCAAATATGCTACTATAATTTAATACATAAGAAATAACCATTCCAGTATGTATCTTAGTGTGCACAGTAAGACAGATCAAATCAAATAGGAAAACATCTGAGCACTAAGCCTGAGGTCTGAATTTGCACTCAACTTCTTCCAATGGCTAACGGATGTTTAATTTTTGAATTTCACTGACCTCCAAATTTCACAAAGAAAACCTTCTTAGCATGATGGTTAATATGACATTTGACTGATATTGGAGATGTTTGCGAATCGGATCTACTACCTTTAATATTATTAAATCTAAAATGATTATTTGAAAGTTCGGAAATGCTGGAAATATCCTACCACAAGGAGGCAAAATATAAATGGTTCACATTTATACAATTCATTTTGTTTTAAAAATTTTCTTATTTATTTTCGTTTTTGACAAACTCGCATACCAACGGCTGATATACTGTATAGTAAAGTGAATGTTTCATCTTCCAAACAGCATCCAATGGGATGGAAAACTCCAACTGAAAGGTGGACACCGTGACCATACTCGCTAAAGAAAACGCGTAATAGGGGTCGTTTTTTCTCACGGATTAGATGGAAAGTGTGATGTACGAGCGTACTCTCTAAAAAAGAAAGAGTGAAAATGTTCTCTCTTCAAGGAGTGAATTACAGAAAAGAGTGAGTTTTAAGTGAAATTGGAGTGAATTTTGAGTGAAAATATCTATTTTCACTCATTTTGGAGTGACCTCAGGGATCACTCGAAAATCTTGGAGTGATCCCTGAGGTCACTCCAAAATGAGTGAAAATGAACATTTTCACTCCAAAATCACTCTAATTTCACTTGAAACTCACTCTTTTCTGTTATTCACTTCTTCAAGAGTGAACATTTTCACTCTTTCTTTTTTAGAGAGTATATAATCAAAGGGTATCAAAAAGGCCGAAATTTGGGAAAATGGTATATTGTTCAATCATGATGAAGTACTTCTTTAGGGTGCAGGAAACATTTAAGGAATACTTGTTTTTAAGGCCCGAAAAAAAATCATACGATCATTACTCGTTTAGGGGCCATTTTGAAAGTCCATGTATGAGCATGGTGTCCACCTTTTAATTGTCGCTACCCCTCCCGGGACAGTATCAAAGGACCGTTTTGTTAATTAACGCAATCCCCCCTTCCTTTAAAAATCCTGGCTTCAGGCCTGCTAACGCGGGTATACAATAGAAAAAATAAAAGTTAAAACAACACCAGGAAAATCACTATTCTCAATTTTGCGGGGCGCTACGCGCGCAGAGTCTCGAACACAATTAAACTTTGCAACTTCCTGGCAAAATGAGTTTTTACTATTTCCTAGATGAAATACCGTAAAGCGATTGCATGCAACAGACAAAAATACAAATTTCCTCGAGACTTTAAAACGTCATTAAAACAGTCAAAATTCACAATTTGCGGAGCGCTTCGCGCGCAAATTCTTATACAACTTTTGTAGTTCGGTCGTCCAAAGAATATATATATATATATATATAATTGTGTGTGTGTGTGTGTGTGTCATCATTGGTATTGGTACCGAAGGTCCGTTTTTTTAGTGACCGCACCCCCCCCCCCCCCCTTGAAAAATCCTGGCTACGGGCCTGCTGTGCATGAGAGAGTCGAATTCTTCAAAGAAAATATTGTTTGTCTCTCAATATTTCTGTAAGTAGTCAGATAATCGCCTTTCCTCGAAAAAAAAAAAATATGACGTGAGCCGGGAAGGGTAAACACAGGGGGTCGTAGGGATATGATTTCGCTCCACTTTGCCGTGTGCATGTCCAGTCGGCACTGGCAGCAACTAGCTCAGTGGCACTGTACTGCAGTCCAACCCCGGCTGCAGGCCCACGGTAAATTAAACATAGCTAGCCACTCTCCTTACCTCTCTACGCTTTTTTCCCTCGGTTCTCTTCGAAGTCGATGCTCGAGGTGTTTCTGTTTTATAACTCATGTGAGCAAATGGTCAGGATTGCATCTGGTTTCAGGAGTTTTCTCGGTTTATAACCGAGGGCCACAGCCTGCCGGTCCACGTAAAAACATCGCTTCACAAATTGTCCACGCACAGGTAGGTCACAACACGATTTCGAGATTTTGTAGGCCCTAAGTTTCTTATGTTCGGCATCGTTGTACCGATATTTCCCAGCCATACAGCTCACCTTTCACGATACTTTTGTTGGTCTGGGACGGAAAAAAAGGATTTTCCTGGGAAATTTTCTGCACGATTCGAGCAAAACTACTGATGTAAGATAGCCTGACCAGACGACGCTGAATGCGGTCGCCCCTGTAGTGTACTAGCAGGCCTGTGTAGAATCGTTTCTACCTACAAATATGTACACTCTGTACGTACTATAGAACATGCATGAGCGGCGACAGGTAGGGCTGCAGCTGCGCTTGAGACTGGAAAAGTGCGAAGGGCAAACCGCGTACGGGGTGCGTACGCGTATCTACCGTAGTACACGCTCCAGGAAAACAGCGGCGCTCCCGCTCAGCGGTCTTCTATTGTTTCGCCGCGTTCTTTTAAATCCTCCCATTCAAAAGCCCGCTGCGCGGCGCTTTTAGCACTTGGCCCGTGCGGCGCTTTTTTCAAGGAGCCGACCATTCACAAAATCTGGGCGTCAGAGTGCTTACGTTTCGTTTTAGCAATATAGCGCCCTCTCCGTTAGAATATGAATAACACCTCGGAACAGAAAACCTGTTTAATAATCTCATGGTGTCCACCACGACTTCAGTCCACTCTGACAACCGGGAAACTCAACAGCTTTATAACAGCAAAATATACACAAAACATACGCATTCTATCCAACATTTTCGTGACTTTTAGTTACTGTGTTGTGTCATATACAGGTTTGTACATTCTTCCCCATCATCTTGATCTATGGAGTTGCAAGTTTTTGTGTGTGTGTTTTGTGTGTGCGTGTGTGTGTGTGCCTTTTTCTCTTTGGAGTGAGTCATTCCAAAAACAAAAATCTCTCCTCTTCTCCTGCAGCCTTGCAGTGAATCTATGTAGACTATGAATAGTGAAATAAATGTCTTGATCCACATCGTATTTTTTCCCACCGTCATGCTTCTACATCAATAATTCTCAAGACTCCAAGCTACAGTATCATGACGCTGAAATTATTTCAATCAGTATTTCCTTTGAACAACACCAAAGTCAATCATACGCGTGTTAAAACATCCAATGTCAAAAAGCAATTTCAAGTCCATAAATACTGTCGAACTATCACTCGACTTTGAATATCAACACGGCAGTTTAAACATCCACAGCCAGATCACGCACGCATGTATTGATACACACCATAGAATGCGGTTACCTGTCGTTTTCTTTTTATCGCTCTTTTATACTGTTATATAGCAAAGCGGCTGTACTTTGTATAAAATTATGTACGAAATCATTACAAAAGTATAAAGATATACTACTGGTGTAGAAAATGAACAACAACAACAACATACATGCATGGGACGTGATGGATGAAGGCACTAATTTCACCTTGTAAACATTTACACATGGAAACCAGGTTATACTACCGGTATATAGTATATATATATATATATATATATATATATATATATATATGAAGAGTTTGTTTGCAAAAACCGATAAGTCCATATTTGTCAAATGGAGATATTTGCGATTAAAGGTCAAGAAAAATATAGAGAATAATAAGAAAATGTGTGCTTCTTTTGACCATAACTTAAAAAATATACCTTTATATGTAGTGACCAATATATCATTTAAAAGGTATTATTTTGTACTTTATGACAGAGACCGTACTTCAAAATCTTCAAAAATGGACTTATCGGTTTTTGCAAACAAACTCTTCATATATATATATATATATATATATATAAGATCCGACTCTTTCGGTCAGCTAGCGAACTGATGTATATTGTGTGACTATTAAAGACTGTTAAATTGGACATGTCAAGTATTAAATAATAATTAATCTCTTTATTTATTCATTCATTTATTCAATGTACTTATATATCTATTCATTTATTCATTCATTTATCTATTTATTTATTAAACTATTCATTAACATATTCATTTAGTTAGTCATTCAAACGTTTATCTAGGAAGAAAGAATATATTAGCAGCTGTTTTCATCGAAGTCCTATGTGAATATATTTTGGGCAGTCAGAGACTACAACCAAAAGATAGTGATAGAGAAGTCTGCCGCCAAACGATTGGGAAAGCTCGATCCAAGAGTGCAAAGGGCTGCTGCAAAATGATCAAAAGGGCTGCGAGATTATGACTGAAAAGGCCGCAGCCAAACCCACCAAAGGGCCGCGGGAAGAGCGCCAAGGGGAAGAGAATGTAATGCCAACCAAACGCCTATAGAATTCGGCGAATACAAAGTTGGTGGTACAGGGAATAGATTTCAGACACCCCGACCTGTCCATAGTGAGATCTCCGATCCCATTGTTATGTCCGGAGAAGATGGACACTTCCGCGATGGGCACCGTGAATCGATCATCACCCATTATCTTTCCCAAAACAAACCTTTGTTGTGATAGCAACGGAGGCTGAAACTGCGTGATTGGTCAGCTCCGTGGTGCATTTCCAGCAACATGCATATTAGTTCACAACCTCCATTTATTATAGAAGTAAGCTCAATAAATACCCGAAAAAAGTTTCTTCTCCTCGGAATGACGAATGACAGGTATAAACTCTAGATAGTCCCGAAGATCAAATTCGTTGCAGGTATATTTGATAATCACAGGCCTGCGAAAGGCCGGAAAATATTACGTCGCTGATGCATTAAAATGTATTAAAAAAAAAAAAAAAAACCAGAACAAACACGCATGCATTGCATGTGAAGAACACATACACCAAAATGGTCGCGGAAAGAATGACGGGAATAGAATACAAACTTTCCAAAACATCTTTCTTCTTGAGTGACAGGTCTGTGGATATGTTGCGTGTGTGTGTTTGTGTGTGTTTGTTTGTGTAAGAGCTGACTTGTTTGTCATTTATACTATTAAAAAATAATTAGTTGAACGTCCATACGCATTGATATTGATATGCATACTGCAATCTCAATGAGATCAAGCTGTTTTTGTTAAATATATACATATAAATATATATCTAATATACATATATGTACCATGTATGTGTGTGTGTGTGTGTGTGTGTGTGTGTGTGTATTTACTGGCGGTTTGTCTCTCATTAGGTATGCATTGTAGCCCTGTGTATAGTTTTGTATGATCTAAGATTCCATAATTATTTTTTTCTCCTCCATGATCGCTCTATGACTTTTTATGATTAGTATCTCTCGAAATCTTTCCCACTGTCTAACTTTTTTATTCCCCGTCATGCTTCGATGTGATAAACTCGCAAGTTTCCAAACGACAGGTGTAATGTCGCGGAAATGATTTCAATCTGTGTTTTCTTTAAATCCAGAAAGAAAGAATATTAGCAGCTGTTATCATTGAAGTCCTGTATGAAGTTTGGACAGTCAGAGACTGCAGCCAATAGATAGTGATCGAGAAGGCTAGAGCCAAACGATTGGGAAAGCTCGATCCAAGAGTGGAAAGGGCTGCTGCAAAATGATCAAAAGGGCTGCGAGATTATGACTGAAAAGGCCTCAGCCAAACCCACCAAAAGGCCACGGGAAGAGCGCCATGGGGTATAGAATGTAATCCCAACCAAACGCCTATAGAATTCGACATAATACAAAGTGGGTGGTACAGGTACAATAGATTTCAGACACCCCAACCTGTCCATAGTGAGATCTCCGATCCCATTGTTATGTCCGGAGAAGATGGCTGATCTTGGAATTATGAACACAGTCATTGCATACAACTTGGAAGGAAGGTATTCCTGACATGCTCTCATACAAAGATCCCTTTTCTCTTCATTACCACAAAGTCAAATTGGATGATATTTCCTGTATCGTGTATAAAGATGGGAGTAATAGTTATAGTTTTGTTCCTTAAAATTGATTTTGGATTGATTCACTACTTTTACACAATTATTGCGGAAGGTCCGATTGTATTTCTTTTTCTGGGGGGAGATTTACGGTCGAACTTTGTTTACCTCAGGTAAAATGATATTTTAATGGCTATTCTCGAGGGTAACTGACCATCGTCTGATAGTATCATAACAGTTCAGGGAAAAACCACCTTTATCATACCATGAAGACTTCCTAGACTCTGACAGCAGAGCGCCGAAGGTTGCTCTATTTTTTTTTCGCATGACTCAACGTATTCAATACCACTTCCATATCGAGCTACAGCCTTGTCCATTTATAAGCAAATGCCGAATTGCTCTCTATCAATTGATAGGTTTCATCGGCAGACAACATGGGTGGGGGGGGGGGGGGGAGAACAACAGTTGAGAAGTGTTCATGGTAGATTTTATGATGGCTATAATCAATAATCAATGTACATGTATGAGTCTCATTGGTCCAGTTTTGTCTGTTTTGCTGTAATAAGCGAAAATGCAAGTGCTGCACAGTGTGCGTATTTGCTGAATTTGCTTGGAATAAGTTCGTCTTCATGTGATTGCGAGCATTTCTCCGCTTCGATTTATTTCTCATGATTATGTGTATTGTATTGTACGGGGATGGTAAAAAAAAAGAACTGTACGCATCCATATCTCCCTATGAGTGAATGAGTGGTGCAGTGCCGACGAGGGTCCTACGCACGCTTTTGGAAATAATTAGAAGCAAGTCGTCCAGTCTCGTGAGATTTTAGCTTTGTATCTAACAACGGCATGGATTTGAAAGTCCACGAAAAAGACAGGCTGTACCGAGTGGTAGCACAGCAGCCTGTAACTCTGAGATTGGCGATGACATGGCGTAATGAGACTTGCATACACCATGCCATACAAGAAGCTGCTCAAGTGGAATGCAAAAAAAAAAAAACAAAAAAACACAAACAAGCAAACAAACTACGCATTGCACAGGCACTGCAGAGAACTCGCACAAATCAGGGAGGAGTCACCTCTCTGCACCGATGCATAAATGGAGATCATACACATGCACACATATTCAAGCATAAATTTATATGCGATAACCAGGTGCATGTGCTATATTAGAATATCTTACCCTATTTTACCCTTTCTATTACTTTTTCTGTGCTCATTCAGGCTTAATGCAAGAATTAAACGTTTAAAAGGAATGACACCTTAATTCATGTTTCCCACTGATAATCGCATTATCAGTACAAGCCACATGTTATCCACGGACTGATTGTCAGACGATTGAAAGAGCAAGTTTCAATTTGTCTTACAAATGTGAATATTAATAATATTTACATTAGAACCGTTTGTCACTGTCCATCGCTTCCTTCGCACTTCACAGTGAGACATATAAGCCGAAGTACTTTATTTCTTTTCGTGTCATTGTTCGTACTTGCCTGTATGCATTGAGACAGCATGTTTTTGCAAACGACTGAAAGAATTAACGCTTGATGAGGTAATACATTACCTGTAATGATACAGTGAAGTCAATGAATGACGCAATGAATGGCTGTGATCTCTCAATGAATACAGTAATTAAGACCACTGGTTCGTTTCCAATTGAGTATGCTAAAAGTTATCTATGTCACATGTGTATATGAGCTTTAGACATACTAATACGAAAGCGATTACTCTTTACCAAGCTATGCTAGCTGTAGGATGAACAAAAAACAGGATGTTGACCACGGGAGCAACAAGAATGAAGGGATTATCAAATTGAGTTGAAATTAAGCATGTTTCATTAGCAAATTCTTTACATGATTAATACTAACTTTTAATGCAGTAGCATTATTTTCTCATATGTTAGTGGAGTTGAAAGTGAAGTGTATGGACAAGGTTTTTGAGAAATGGGAAGAGGTTTCTATGAGAAACAACTAATTTCACTATTCCAATAAAAAGTGTTTATGAAAAATTGCTGAAAACGCAAGTTCAAGATTGGCCAGGTTAGTTTGACCCATTTCACCTATTTTCAGTCCTCACACAAAATCACTGTTAGCGATTTTTTGTTTGTTTTGTGGTGTACGGTCACATTTAATTCTGTCTTATCAAATAAAAAAAAAAGAGAGTGGATTTCTTTTTTTAGGGATATGTGAGCCAAAACGGGATTCTTGAATTATTACCAGAGATGTTTTCATGAGAGTGGGAGTAGGAAAAGACAACTCAGTCACTGAACACAATAATTCCTAATCTGACATTTTTTTTTTCATTCATTACTTTCGTTAACATGATATACCGTCAAAAATATTTATATTCCATAATTTGTGTACAGTACCCTATGAATACGTGGTTTTCTCACAAAACAAACAAACAAACAAACAAACGAACAATCTTAAAAACTGAACAATCCTCAAAACAAGATTCTTGTGTAGATCGCTAGAGCATTCTCAAGACCTTTTTATATGAATAATGAAGAAAACGTAAAAAGTTGTTTTTGGAAGTAAAGCGCAGGTGTTTAAGTAATTTTGTATTTTCAATACTTCTTAGGAAATGTGAAATCTATTAAAGGAAGATGGAATGAATTTCAGTAAATAAAAATAATTGGCTATAATTAATATCTTTAGGATTAGCAAAGAGGGACGTGATCTTGATAAAAGTTTTGAATGTGATTCATCAGTACGGGATCAATCATGAGTAAGAATTTCAAAAATTATCAAAAACACACTCAAATACACGCTCACACACACAAACACACACACACACACACACACACACACACACACATACACAGACAAAAACCAAAACAGCTGTTTCCATTTCTTCCGATCAGCATTTTAGGGTTTTTTTTTTTTATTATTTTCTATTTCAATCCTTGCTGTTAAACAAGGAAATAGCACAAATGAGTTTGTATTCTTATATTTCCTCTTCATTTCTTCCTTTTGATTTCTCAGGAAAGTGAAATCATCCATTTTTATCCATCCTCAAAAAGTACTTAATGGAAATCAGAGTCAAATAATTTGAAGGTCGTTTGTCACAGAATATTCTGATTTGAAAATACATTCTTCAATTTGTATGTTAAGAATAAAAGAAAAAGAAGTAAGAGTCATCTGAAAACAACATTTCGAGGGAAATAATGAATACTAACCTAGAAGGAGGACGGTAAATACCAGGTACTTAGTTCCAGCCATTGTGTGTATTCTCGTATGCTCATCGTTAGCCAATTATGAATTTATCTTGTAACCAGCATGATGGTATACGATCACACGCCACGGATCAAATGGAGTCACCGATTACGGCCATCTTTTCCAAGCAATGTAAGCACACGTTCTCTCGGTCTAAATTATATATCTTCATGACAATGTGGTTTGAAAGCAATTTCGACATACCGAAACACTCCGCCCACGTCCCACGTCAAAGTTTCGATTGCCTTGCCTTTAACAATGATGCATTCGCAGGCAGCATAATTATTGTAACGCTTTCCCGAAGTCTTCCTTGACAAGGGCTGAGGAAGGGGGGGGGGGGGGGAGGCAGGGTTTCTTGGCGGGGAACACATTTGTCTCCGGAGGAAAAAAAAAAACATGGCCCCCAATATAGAAGAAGAAGAAAAAGAAGAAGCAGAAGAAAGACCCATGAATCTTATTTTCGCAGAAAATTCTTTTCGCCAATGCGAGGGAAGGAATGGATGGAGGAAGAAACCATTTGCATCAACCAGCAACCCCCCCCCCAAAAAAACAACACACACACACACACACACACACATACACATCACACTACCACCACCACCACCACCACCCACACTGCTTATCACCAGTCAGCCAGTGTACCGTGCTGTCCATTAAAGATTGTTTCTCTTTCACTCTGCAGAAGTTAAGATGATTGTCACTGCTTGTTGAGACCTCGATGATAGGACTTTGATGAATTGAATCCTGAAGCATCGGTTCTCGTCATGACATAAAGGAGAACCATTCAGATCTCTGTTCAATGCATCCCCCATAAACGATCTTTCAGATGAACTTTGTCAGATGAGCGTTGTTAGTCGTTTGGTATTCGTGTAAAGAGTTGTTAATCTTGATGTATTTTATGCTTATTCTTTGTGTGTTTGCTTTCAAATGCTTGTTTAAACCTGCCTTTGAAACAAATGGAAATACAAACGATCTGATTAAAAAAAAGATATCTCTATTGATAATATTGTTATACCGGCACGATACGGCAAACAGAAATACTCAAATATGTTATATTAACATTATGTACTTCCTGCACAAACTTTGAATACGATATCAAGGTAAATTCTTTGCAATGACAGGTTGGCCTTTTTCTACAGGAATTTATTCATATTTAGAAGTCCCGTAGGCTCCTATAAAGAGTGTTGAAAATAGTGACACGGTATTTTATTTTGTTCCTGAGATAATTGCTCTTAACTTCTCCATGGATATAGGGTTAGGGTTAGTGTTGTGACAGGGCGTAAGTTTAGGTTTGGTGTAATGATAAGGATTCAGGTAAATGTTATCTGGTAGAGTTTATGTTTGACAATAGCGTACAGATATTTGAGTATATGAATATAAGAACGACCCAAGTCCATGGAAGACCATTTCGAGTAAACTAAAAAAGCAAAAACAAACAAACTTCATACCTTTTTTATTTGTCCAATAATATTCTATTTAACTGTGATGGGAAGGCAACATTGTATATACAAATTGAAACATATATCATTATGACAATTAACATTAACAGTAATTGTGGAGAGGCCATTTTGGGTGGTGGACTTGGGTCGTTCTTTGATTCATATACATGATATTCTGCTAAAGAGATGAGAGAAGGATGAGAGAGGGCGCTATTATATGAATGTAAGAATGACCCAAGTCCTTCATTCTTACATTGATATAAGATTTAACTCATTCATTTCAGGCATTTCCGGGGGTAATTAGGATTTATCATTTATACACAAGATGAGTTCATGCATTAAGCTACAATTTCCCATGTCAAACTGAATTTGGCCAAGAATTGGACTTGGGTCGTTCTTATATGCAGGTCTTCATTTCTTTGGAACGATTTATTGTTGAATGAGCAAATGCCAAGACAATATTGTGAGAAAATGGTAAAATCAGACAATCCGAAGTGACGCTTGTTCTCAAAAGTGCTAATTCTTTCTGTTTTGGTCCAAAGGGTGCTAAATCCAGGGGGATGCATTTAAAAGCAAACATCCCCAAACCCGAGATATTTTCAACAACAACAACAACAACAGCGACAACATCAACAACGAAATACCCCCCACACACACACACACACACAAGGGGATCCATTAAAGAGCAAGCACCCAAAACAATGTTTCAAAGAAATCAATCTGTTCATAATTATCCAACACGGCGATCAAATGATTTCCATTTGCCATTTCTGAGAACTTTGTTGGCGCAAAACACATTCATCTACGATGGGCCAAAGTATTGAAATTCACTTCCCAACAATATTACAACAGCTCAATCTCTGAATTCCTTCAAGAATAGATTAAGATCATTTTTATTGAAATTTTATGATATCCAACCGAGTTAGTTTGCTTTTATCATCTCAGTCAAGTCATCATTCTTTTTTACATAAGTCCTCCTTCTAATTAAGTTCCTGTTTGTGTTCTAAATAATTATAACGATGTGTTTACTCTCTTTTTCTCCTGCATTCTTACCAACATAATTACGTATAATGTATGTTTTGCATTACATTCAATCCAGCTTGTATTTCATCACTTATTTTACATTATGGAATCTAGATTGCTTGCGTCCACGATGGCACGTGCTGTAGTTTTTTCCCCTTTCTCTCCCCCTTTTTTTCTCTTTTTTCTCTCTTTTTTTTCCTTTTCTTTCTTTTTCCCTTCCAAATCATCTTGATGTCAGTTGACATCGGTTCGTTTATTTTGTTTTATATTGCTATCTTGTGTATTTTCTGAGGGTCCCATATCGTACAAGCTCTGCTTCTTAGTGGGACCCTCCACTTCCATCCTCATCTTTAGTTGACTTGTATTATACGCTTCACGTATATATTAACAAAGATGTAATCGCATCTACTTCTCATTTTCATATTTATGTACCTTGTCAAATTATGTTTTGATGGAAGTGAAAATAAAGTTGATTTGAATTGAATTGAATTGAATTGAATTGAATTGAACCCAAAATAACAACGAAATATCCCCCAGAATAATACACACACACACACACACACACACACACACACACACACACACCAAACACGAGAGCGATGCTAAACCCTTTGAACCAAGACGAAGACCTTGCTCAAGCTTTTCCAGCTGTATTGCTTCCCAGATGCGACCCTACATTTTATCTTGTGAGTGCTTTATCTTTATAGAAAAAGAAAATGTCTAAGCTGGATAAGAATGTAAAGGGCTATCAAATCATCCCGGATCACAGAAACTTTTCACAATTAAAATAAAACATATAATTCACGTTTTTAAGTGTATGTTACTGGATAAAACACTTCGAAGCCAGGTTTTTATCCACCCTAAAATACCTCTTGGAAAGGAACTCTTCATATCAAATAGGCTCTGGATTATATATATATATTTTTTTTCAATATTTCCCCTTATTTTTGCAATACAAAAGTGTCCTTGCCCAATCGGGGAGGTTATTTTCATTATGTTCAAAATGAAAGAGTTAGGTAGACACATGCTAGTTTCAAGCCACGTAAATACTTTCCGTTTGGTGGGTGTAAACATGAGAATTGTGTGTGCATGGAGTCTGGTCTGTAGAAAAGACGACAAAAAGGGAGAAAATAGAAACAACGTTTAAAGGTACATGAAATAGGGCTTACTACGTTGACATGTCAACTTTTCCCAGATCTCATGGGGAGAATTTGAATATTTCCAGCATATCAAAAAACAGAGCATTTTCGTACGTACTCCTGCATCACATCCGCAAATAAAACATGCACATACACAACCCTAACCCTCCCCCAAAATACTCCAAAAAATAATGTGTAGTGCTTGAAGAAAAACAAAACAAACAAACACAGACATATGCACACTCACACATACACACACAACTAAATGTAACGAAGCGCAAGTTTATATTTAAAGTGGTTAAATATTTCAATCAAATAGGGCTTTCCCAACTCATCACAAGAATGAGTAAAAAACTATATAGGGCCTTCTCTCTGGAAAAGTGTGCACGGAGAAAGGAGGAGCTTACATGACAAGGGCCTATTCATATGCTTACCGATATGTCCTGTGACACAGTGTGAACAAAGAACAGAAAACAAAACCTGTAATGTAGGGACTATAACAATTACCCTGAACAATGTGATAGAATTATGCTTGATCACGGAGTGAATCCTATTTGTGATTAATACCATTTTTTTTCAATGAATAACCATCACCCTTTCGAAAGCTAATGACATGCAAAACCACATTTTAAAGGCTCCGACATGAATCTAGGAACCTATGTGAAATAGAAATGAAAAAACAAACAAACAAAACAGCCTAAAGCTTAGAAGTAAAAAAAAAAGTAAAAAAGAAAGTAATTTCTTTTTCGTACCATTATAAAAAAAAAACTGATAAGTACATAGAACTGATCTTTATTAACAATATCAGACACTTCAAATTAACAGGGTCGACCTATTTCACCATTTTTGTAGTCTATGTGCAAATTCATGATCCACAGTCACATTAATATGCCGTATTACAATGAGCATGAATTATTGATAAACATACAACTAAACATACGTTTTTCTCACCTTTATCCCATGCCACAGTCACAATTAAATTGCAACAACATTACACACACATTACACACACACACACACACACACACACACACACACACATATATATATATATATATATATATATATATATATATATATATATTGACGTGACCGTGCACCTCAAAACGAACATGAAGTCGCACACACTGATTTTGCGTGAGCACTGAAAATAAGTGAAATGGGTCAACCTAGCCGAACTTGACTTTTTCATATTTTCTGAAAGAGCAGGTCTTCTTTTACATTATGCTAAAATTTGGTATCATAAAAAGGGCAGGAAAGTGTGTTTTTTAGCAGTTTATCTCGAACATTTTTGGTAGAATAGTGTGATTAGGTGTGTCTTTGAATCCCTTTTTCATTTCTGAAAAACCTTGTCCACACTCTTCACTTTCAACTCTAATAACTTTTGAAAGGATAGTGCTACTGCTTTGAAAGTTATCATTAATTACGGACAGAATATGTTAATGAGGCATGCTTAATTTCAATTTAACTCTTTATGTGCCATGGTGGAAACCCCCTGTGTGCCACGTTATTCTGAGACACGAAGGTAGTCATGCTTTGAGAACGAATTATGTTTTTCCAATTTGTATAACTTCTACAAGTTTCTGGATGGGCATAATAGTAGACAAAGTTAAAGAGGAATACCAAGCTTTGTTTTGATATAACTTGTATAACGTCTCTATTTTCAATTTTTCCTTTGAATGACCAGTTGCTACATTACTGTAAATGCATGACTTTTGCACATCAAACCGTGACAGAAACTTAGAATGTACGAGCAAATCTAGTTGGGACATACGGCATCAATGAGCTGGCCCTGCAGGTGTTGAAGACGTACCTCGTAGGATGGACGCAAATTGTAAAAGTGAATGGTTCATTTTCTCCCCCGTTCTCTGTACAGGCCGGTGTACCCCAGGGCTCGGTCATGTGACCGTTGGAATATATCCTGTACACTGATCCTCTTGCTGAGGTCATCAAATCCCATCAAAGGGTCAACCACGTCATGTATGCGGACGACACGCAGCTGTAGGCCTACGTAGTCCTTCAGCATAATAAACATAAGGAACGTCTGGAGAGATTGTCTGAGTGTGTTACCGCGGTCAAATTGTGGTCAAGTCGGAACCAACTCAAACTCAACGAGACAAAGACTGAAATCCTGCACGTCTAATCTCAGTTTCACCAATCAACGCCCTTTCCCAACAACTGTTTTGGACATGCTATCTCCCCATCAGAATCAGTTCGAGATCTCGGGGTCGTCGTAGACCACAAACTCCATCTACAGAGGCATATAAACAACACGTGCCGCTCAGCCGCGTTCGGCATATGCAAAATTGGGAAACTTAGACGCTTCTTGGATCAAGCCAACACGGCAGGAGCGTCTTGTCCATGCCTTTGTCACCACTGACCTCAACTATTGTAATTCTCTGTATGTCAACCTTCCTTATAAATGTCCATATTGCCCCCCCCCCCCTCCCTCTGCAAAGAATCCAGAACATAGCTCGTCTCATCTCTCGCACTAAGAAATCCGACCACATCACTCTTATCCTTCGCTCCCTTCACTGGCTCCCCATGGTTCAAAGAATACAATTATGTAGAAATACTCACCCTTGAACCTGCTGTCAACCGAGTGAACTTGTTCCAATACTTATATATATATATATATATATGTGTGTGTGTGTGTGTGTGTGTGTGTGTGCGTGTGTGTGTGTGTGTGTGTGTGTGTGTGTGTGTGTAGGTGTAAATGACACAGAGAAAGGTGAATGTTTGAAAGTAAGAACATGTATACAATTATAGTTCGCACCATTGCGCATGAATTTTAATTGAGAAAGAAAAGCTAACTATAGTTATGCGAGATTCAACAGGGGTCGAATAAGCTAATGATATCCACTCTAACCTCGTCCAAACAAACAAACAAACAGACATATACACTGACGAGAACACACACACAGACAAAATTCTGCCTGTAATTGAAAAAAAAGAGAAAAATCTGCCTTGTTCTGTACATTGAAAGACGAACAATAATAAAACATGCATGTAGAGTTAGCACTTGTAAATCATGGTACGAATTGAAGTAGGCCTTCGAGTGGTACATCTGTACTGTATTATGTATTGCATGTAAAACTATTACAATCTTTCAGCTTAATTGTTATTTCTCCTGAAGTGCTGAAGCGCCGTATAATTACATACCGTCTTCATTTGTAATAGCCCTAATTCATTTTCACGAAGTCATGATTTGCACAATGTAGCTACAGTAGGAAAAGATTGTATGTGTTAAGTCGACGTGCGGTGTGACATGCTGTAACGACCGTTTTGAATACTTGTTCACGTCATCACGCGTGAACGCCTTCTCTGCTGTTTCTATTGAAAACAGATTGAAAGTATCATTTTATCAACTTAATACGCTATCCACCACCTTGGATCTAAAATGACAACATGTAATATATTCAGGTCTACCAAAAATCAATTTCTCCCCACCCCTCTCTCTCCCTCTCTCTTTCTCTCTCTCTCTCTCTCTCTCTCTCTCTCTCTCTCGTCACTGTAATGATGTAATGACGAGTTCTACCAAAAAGTTGCGTGAGTGGTAATCTCGGTGCTTTCAATACATTGACACGTTTGTACCCAATTGCTTGCCATCCCGTATTGTTCCGTATCGAGACAAAAGGTAGTGATGGATGATCAGGTGCTGTTGCTGATTTGCAAGGCATGAATCAGCTATTGAATAGGCTGCACGCGTCTTTTGCAAAGTTTAATAGCATACTTAGAAATCAGTAGCAGATAATAAACTGAGGCTACGCCTTTCGCAAAGATAGGAGGAAAGGCTTCACGGAAAAATGCCTGTATAGGGAACTGTTTCTCTGGGATCAACGACGTGCCCATAATGAACTACACAACTTCGTCAAGAAAGGAAAAATTACAAAAGCTGGGTGTCAATATAATTATGCTTGGTTTTCAGCTGAATTCCAAACAAATAAAAGATGATATGCATAACTTGGGCAGTAACTTCTTATGTGTGAAATATGCGTCATCACTTTTTATTCTTTGAGAACTATGTCACAAAGAAAGTACAATATACCGCGAAGTCAAGACGAAAATGTGAATTTGTAGCAAAATTTATCCAAAGTATTTGCGGCGATGGAAAGGATTAAGAAAATCAAAATGAAATGAAGGAATGTCAGGACAATACAGAAACTTTATCGAAGGCAAGTAAACGTGAAACAAATTATACTTCGAGAGTGTAATGATATATCAAAGAATCACAAGCATTGAAAATGTCTTAACGATTATCTTGTCAGTTTTATACACCCCACATTATCACACAACCTGACAAGGGCATACGAGGTTGTATTTGCCCTGAATCGGGAAGGGTGTGTATGATAGAGGTGTATTCCACAAGATTCCAACGTTTTTCTTCAAGGTATTCATTCGTTCATTCCTTAATAACTGACATTGTATCGACCTCTTTCCAGGAAGAGGCGATTCTACTTCTTGTGTGTGTATGTGTGTGTGTGTGTGTGTGTGTGTGTGTGTGTGTGTGTGTGTGTGTGTGTGAGTGCGTGTGTTCTTTGTAGTTTTGCTAGCTGAGTAACATTTTTTTTTAAGTGAAGTTTCCTCAGTCCTCTGCATTTTCGTGTTCGTGACATCTTTCCCCAATTTTAATAGTCAAAACAATAGTCTTGATCAGGATGTTGATTTTTAACAACCATCATTTTCTATTAAAAATGGATAACTTTTTAATGAATTGTTCGCTTTTTCTCAAGCTCCATAAACTGGTCTGCTTTTCAACATTCACGTTAGACACACAGGGAAAAGTGCATGACGTTGCTGTCGGTAGAGGTGTAGCTATAGGTTTTTAATATCTACTTTACCCTTGCAGTAACATTATCATTACCTGTTTTATAATTTATTTTTTTTAGTGGTTCACCTCTATACGGGCAGCTGTCTTTCCAATCCGCTTTTATAGCAAAGAGAGTTAAGAATGGCACATGATGATAACGGTATGTAAAATAACAAGCATGAAACATTATCTAAACATGAAATTGTCATTCCAAATCAATATTTGATCGTGCAATTCTTTCATTGCTTTTAGATGAAAAGAATAACACAATAACATACTTTTTTTTCTTCGATTACGCATTAAAAAATTCATTTTTGTTTCTTTCTTTCGACAGGACAAAACTTTCTCCTTTAAGAAAATTTAATTCATTGATACGGCGATCATTCATATCTTTCTCGATCTGTGATATCATTAGACTTTGAAAAAAAAGTTTTAAAGAAATTATCTCCATTTCAACGGTAAATGTCGTTTTGATCCACATTGTATTTACGATAAAACAGATACTACATTTCTCTTTCTGTCTGTCTGTGTATTTCTGTCTGTCTCTCCCTACGTCCCCCTCCCTGTCTTTAAACCTTTTATCCCCTATAAAACAATCCCGTATTATACGAACATAACCCTACGGGGAGGGGGTAGTACTACATCACGTACTCCTCATGTATTAAAACAAAAACACGTCTCGATTTCGTGCAAGAGCACTGGGCTTGTAAAATCATCACACGCATCCGTTTGCATTTCGCCACTGACTCCCTTTGTTGCTCGTATTTCTTTTTTAATCTCGTTTGATGTATCAGTATGGGATTAATTACTATAAACACTTATATAGAGGATACATAGAAATTAAACCTCCGAATGACAGGTATAAACTCTAGGTAGTCCCGAAGATCAAATTCTTCGCAGGTATATTTGATAATCACAGGCCTACGAAATGCCGGAAGATATTACGTTTCTGATATATTAAAAAGAAAAAAGACAGAATAAACACGCATGCATTGCATGTAAAGAACACAAACCCCAAAATGGTCGCGGAAAGAATGATGGGAATATAATACAAACTTTCCAAAACATCTTTCTTCTTGAGGGACAGATCTGTAGATATGTTGCATGTGTGTGTTTGTTTGTGTGTGTGTGTGTGTGTGTGCGTGTTGTGTGTGTGTTTGTGTAAGAGTTGACTTGTTTGTCATTTATACTATTAAAAAGTAATTAGTTGAACGTCTGTATGTATTGATATTGATATGCATACTGCTATCTCAATGACATCAAGCTGTTTTTGTTAAATATATAATATATATATATATATATATATATATATATATATATATATATATATATCATATGTGTGTGTGTGTGTGTGTGTGTGTGTTTACTGGCGGTTTGTCTCTCATTAGGTATGCATTGTAGCCCAGTGTATAGTTTTGTATGATCTAAGATTCCGTGATTATTTTTTCTCCTCCATGATCGCTCTATGACTTTTTATAATTAGTATCTCTCGAAATATTTCCCACTGTCTAAGTTTTTTATTCACCGTCATGCTTCGATGTGATAAACTCCCAAGTTTCCAAACTACATGTGTAATGTCGCGGAAATGATTTCAATCTGTGTTTTCTTTAAATCCAGGAAGAACAAATATATTAGCAGCTGTTTTCATCGAAGTCCTGTATGAAGTTTGGGCAGCCAGAGACTGCAGCCAAAAGATAGTGATCGAGAAGGCTAGAGCCAAACGATTGGGAAAGCTCGATCAAAGAGTGGAAAGGGCTGCTGCGAAATGACCAAAAGGGCTGCGAGATTATGACTGAAAAGGCCGCAGCCAAACCCACCAAAGGGCCGCGGGAAGAGCGCAATGGGGTATAGAATGTAAAATAGGTGGTACAGGTACAATAAATTTCAGACACCCCGACCTGTCCATAGTGATATCTCCGATCCCATTGTTATGTTCGGAGAAGATGGACACTTCCGCGATGGGCACCGTGAATCGATCATTAGCCATTGTCTTTCTCAAAACAAACCTTTGTTGTGATAGCAACGGAGGCTGAAGCACTGCGTGATTGGTCAGCTCCGTGGTGCATTTCCAGCAACATGCAGATTAGTTCACAACCTCTATTTAGAAATATTAAAGCTCAATAAATACCCGAAAAAGTTTCTTCTCCTCTGTAGTTTAACATATCATCATGGATAGCAACACTTCAAGCGACAGCGATAGTTTTCATCTGCATCTCAGCGATTCTGAAGCATCTTCGGATGACGAGCAGTCGGGACTCGTTCAAGGTCAGGAACGGCATGACTCTGGATTCTGTGCAGAAGAAGACCTTTCCAGTGATGCTGACAGTTTTACAGAAGATCGAAGCCGAAATCAAGTTGAAGACGAAGAAGATGGTCATCGAGCGACGGTGTCTTCCCTGGCTGCTGAAATCAAAGCACTCCGTCAACAAGCGGACTCACAGCAACGACTCCTCAAAGAACTTCACGCTGTAGTCATCGCAAAGTCCCGAACGGCGCAGAGAAACGTCGTAGAAGAATTGCAGGGCAACAACACGAGCGTGAAAATCGGTGATGATGAGCACGGCATTGTGGTCAACAAAAAGAGATTCCTGCATGTGCTTGCAAGAGCAAAGTGCGGTCAATCTCTTCTGTTGAAGACAATGAGCTTGGTCTACGAAGGCGATGAGTTGGCCGGTTTCAGCTTCAACGGTGATGGCACTGTTGACCCACCGCTTTCTGCCCTCATCGATGACCAGTGTTTCAAGGCTATCAGCAGCCAATTGGCAAAGTCATATCCCAGATATGACAGTCCTCGCGAAATCCGCATTTTGCGAGACGCGGTGAACGGCAAATGTCGTAAAATCCGTCGAAAGAGGAGGATTTCCACGGCGTGAATTCGCCCTTCTCTATCGAACCCAAACGGCTCTTTTTAGAGCCATCATATGATCAAGAAAGAATAATAGTCCTATATGTAACAAGTGCAAATAGAATGCACATAGAACGCTCTCACACATGTTATGTATATATAGACGCACCCCTACGCAAAAACATATATTGATTCCATATGTATGTGTATATACATATAGTACATAGTATATATATGTAATCATGCAACACGCAACTAAAAAACAGCACATACTAAAACAAACAGCACATCACATAAAAAATATAACAGAGTCTTAATAGTGAGAGAGAGTGAGAAATGGTATATAAGGACACTGGCGTAGCCAGGGGGGGGGGGGGGGGGGGGGGGGGGGGCGATGGGGGCGGTCGCCCCCCCCCCCCCCCCCCCCGTAAGATTTGGACCGGGGATTTGGGAGGCGGAAAAAAAAAATGCGTGTATACTGTATGCATGCACAAGCGGGTCTCCTTTGCAACCTTTCATCAAATAAGATATTTTTTTGAATATTTCACTCAAAGTGTGCACCAGATCGTTGAATTTCAATTCAAAATATGCAAAATCTCTCGTGCTTGGGAGGGGGTATCCCCCTCCCAAACCCTCCCCCTCTGTGCCTCTTTCCCTAGCTTAGTACACTTTTTAGATTTACAAAAAAATTATGAATAATTCTGAGTGCACAAGACTTATCACATACCTTCCAAAAACTCAAGATTCCCTCATGTATAAGGGGAATTTCCCCTTTTAATCGACCCTTTCCTCCCTCAGTCCCCTCCCCCCATAAGTTTTTTTTTTTTTTTTTTTTGATTTCCCAAATGTTGATTCCATCAAATATGCGTATACGAGATATCTCAATTTCAACCTTAAAAAGGCAAAAGCTCCATCGGAAGGGAAAGGTGGAGATAACACTCGCCCACGCCTTCTCCCTGCTCACCCGCCCCTCCCCCCCCCCCCCCCTTCCGCCATGCATATAAGTAGACTGTGACTATACCCAGATCGCTTTATTTCAATTCTAAAAACGCAAAAGCTCCGCGAGCGGGAGGCGGAATTCCCCTTCCCCTAAGCTCTACCTCACTAGACTTCATACACTGACACACAGATGGTGCACATTCGGAATAAGAGCTAAATTCCGTGATTTTAACACTTCGATGAAAAAGTATTGCACCAAAAATTTGCACCAGATCGCTGAATTTCAGGTCTGAAAACGCAAAATCCCCTTCGTGTTGGAGGGGATATGCCCCTATCTACAACCTCGTGTGCATGCTTTTTCTGTTTGATTGCTGAACAGACAGCGTTCATGATATTCAGTGTAAGAATTACTACAAGAAGTGTATTTAAATATAGGCAAATTGTTCAATAATAATCTACACTAAAATATACTGCAACCTCAAACAAGTGGGACTGCTTCAACTCGTTAAAACACGCAAAAACATGCATCAAATTGCACCATTTTGCAACATCAATATGCAAAAAGTTCTCACCGTGGGAGGGGGGACACCCCCCTCCCACACCCTCCCCCTCCCCCTTCGCTCGAATTAATACAAGAAGATTATTCAAATTGATACCATTTTATATGCAAATTGTTCAATAATAATCTACATCAAAATATACTGCTACCTTACACTAATGTTACTGTTTCACGTCGATAAAACGCGCAAAAACATGCATCAAATTGCATCATTTGCAACATCAAAATGCAAAAAGTTCTCACCGTGGGAGGGGGTACATCCCCTCCCACACCCTCCCCTCTCCCTTCGCTCGCTCCGCTTGCTCGGGTTCAGTCGCGTTCATGATATTCAGTGAAAAGAATTAATACAAGAAGTGTATTTAAATCATACCATATTATAGGCAAATTTTTCAATGACAATCTACATCAAAATATACTGCTGCCTTACACTAATGTTACTGTTTCACGTCGATAAAACGCGCAAAAACATGCATCAAATTGCACCATTGCAACATCAAAATGCAAAAACTTCTCACCGTGGGAGGGGGGACACCCCCTCCCACACCCTCCCCCTCCCCCTTCGCTCGCTCCGCTCGCTCGGGTTCAGTCGCGTTCATGATATTCAGTGAAAAGAATTAATACAAGAATATTATTCAAAATGATACCATTTTATATGCAAATTGTTCAATAATAATCTACATCAAAATATACTGCTACCTTACACTAATGTTACTGTTTCACGTCGATAAAACGCGCAAAAACATGCATCAAATTGCATCATTTACAACATCAAAATGCAAAAAGTTCTTACCGTGGGAGGGGGGACACCCCCTCCCACACCCTCCCCTCCCCCTCGCTCGCTCCGCTTGCTCGGGTTCAGTCGCGTTCATGATATTCAGTGAAAAGAATTAGTACAAGAAGTGTATTTAAATCATACCATATTATAGGCAAATTTTTCAATGACAATCTACATCAAAATATACTGCTGCCTTACACTAATGTTACTGTTTCACGTCGATAAAACGCGCAAAAACATGCATCAAATTGCACTATTGCAACATCAAAATGCAAAAAGTTCTCACCGTGGGAGGGGGGACACCCCCTCCCACACCCTCCCCCTCCCCCTTCGCTCGCTCCGCTCGCTCGGGTTCAGTCGCGTTCATGATATTCAGTGAAAAGAATTTATACAAGAAGATTATTCAAATTGATACCATTTTATATGCAAATTGTTCAATAATAATCTACATCAAAATATACTGCTACCTTACACTAATGTTACTGTTTCACGTCGATAAAACGCGCAAAAACATGCATTAAATTGCATCATTTGCAACATCAAAATGCAAAAAGTTCTCACCGTGGGAGGGGGGACATCCCCTCCCACACCCTCCCCTCTCCCTTCGCTCGCTCCGCTTGCTCGGGTTCAGTCGCGTTCATGATATTCAGTGAAAAGAATTAATACAAGAAGTGTATTTAAATCATACCATATTATAGGCAAATTGTTCAATGATAATCTACATCAAAATAAACTGCTACCTTAAACAAGTGGGACTGTTTCAACTCGTTAAAACACGCAAAAACATTCATCAAGTTGCACCATTTGCAACATCAAAATGCAAAAAGTTCTCACCGTGGGAGGGGGTACACCCCCTCCCACACCCTCCCCCTCCTCCTTCGCTCGCTCCTCTCGCTCGGGTTCAGTCGCGTTCATGATATTCAGTGAAAAGAATTAATACAAGGAGATTATTTTAATGATACCATTTTATAGGCAAATTGTTCAATAATAATCTACATCAAAATATACTGCTACCTTACACTAATGTTACTGTTTCACGTCGATAAAACGCGCAAAAACATGCATCAAATTGCACCATTTGCAACATCAAAATGCAAAAAGTTCTCACCGTGGGAGGGGGGACACCCCCTCCAACACCCTCCCCTCCCCCCTCGCTCGCTCCGCTTACTCGGGTTCAGTCGCGTTCATGATATTCAGTGAAAAGAATTAATACAGAAGTGTATTTAAATTATACCATTTTATAGGCAAATTGTTCAATAATAATCTACATCAAAAGAAACTGCTACCTTAAACAAGTGGGACTGTTTCACGTCGATAAAACGCGCAAAAGCATGCATCAAATTGCACCATTTACAACATCAAAATGCAAAAAGTTCTTACCGTGGGAGGGGGGACACCCCCTCCCACACCCTCCCCTCCCCCTCGCTCGCTCCGCTTGCTCGGGTTCAGTCGCGTTCATGATATTCAGTGAAAAGAATTAATACAAGAAGTGTATTTAAATTATACCATTTTATAGGCAAATTGTTCAATAATAATCTACATCAAAATAAACTGCTACCTTAAACAAGTGGGACTGTTTCACGTCGATAAAACGCGCAAAAGAATGCATCAAATTGCACCATTTACAACATCAAAATGCAAAAAGTTCTTACCGTGGGAGGGGGGACACCCCCTTCCCACACCCTCCCCCCTCGCTCGCTCCGCTCGCTCCGGCTCGGTCGCTTCGCTCCCTCGCAGACTAACCGCCCCCCCTAAGATGAAATCCTGGCTACGCCGTTGTATAAGGATGCACTGTATGCATTCTGCATCTGAGTTCAATGTATATTCATTAAATTCTGATTACGAATACTCATATCACTTTGTTGGTATCAAAGGCTCTTAAGATCCACTTCGATGATCAACATTAATCCCTTTCAGCGATCTCATCTCTAAAAACTGTGGTCATCATGTATATATATCAAGCTGTCTAGCTACGTCTCTACTTTCTATATAACTATAATATATCAATTTATCAATCGGTCTTACTTTGTTTACTCATTCACGAGACGTTTGTTATTTGTTGTTTCATACATAGCAATTACGGTATGGAAAAGATAGTAATAAAAAAAAAGTAGTGATAGATAGTGGTAGTAGTTGTTGTAACAGTATAGGCCTAAGCAGTATGTGTTGCATAATGATAATAATAATAATAATAATAATAATAATATATCAATTTAGAAAGCGCAAAACCTATAGACATATATTCTTCTGCGCTGCAAAAGCTTCTGATGTGCTTGGTAATAACGAGCAGTTAAATGAAAAGATGACATCTCTGGAATGATCTACCATTAGAAGTCCGGAAATCCCCAACAGTAGCAGTCTTTAAATCACGACTCAAAACACATTGTGTTTTGAGTCGTGATTTCAAGACTGCTACTGTTGGGGATTTCCGGACTTCTAATGGTAGATCATTCCAGAGTTTGGGAGCTGCGCAGGCAAATGCTCTGTCTCCCAATGTTACTTTTGTTTTACATGTTGGAATCTGTAAAAGGAGAGTGTCCTTAGAACTGCGCAAATCATGAGTATGTCGATGAGATTTAAACACTAATAATTCGGATATGTAACTGGGGGCTTGACCGATAAGTGGCTTATACACAATCAACAAGATCTTAAACAATATTCGTTAACGAATCGGAAGCCAGTGTAAATCTTTCAGAAGAGGAGTAATCCTTGAAAACCTAGGTTTGTTACAAATAAGCCTTGCACAGGAGTTTGGGACTCGCTGCAGGCTCCCAACTTGAGAATCAGGGAGTCCATATAATAACCCATTACAATAATCCATTTTACTAACAATACATGCTTGGACAATCATTTTCATACTGTTCTCATCAAAATATTGCCTGATACGTCTAAGGTTAGAAATCATATGGTATGATGATTTACACACATTTGTGATGTGTGCTTCCCTGTTCAGATGCGTGTCAAAACACACTCCAAGATTCCTAACAATGGAAGATGACTTTATGACAGAACTTCTAACCCATATCCCATCAAAAGAAAGTTTGGATATTTGCTGTGATGTGCCAATCAATGACAGTTCAGTCTTACTGTCATTTAGCATGAGTTTGTGTAGCAGCATCCATTCACGTACATAATTGACACATATTTCCATGTGAGTGACGTTTTGCTGCTGAGCATGTGCGTCAGGTGTGAACGACAAATACATATGTGTGTCATCTGCGTAGCAGCGACAGGATACACCAGGAAACTTAAAGTACAAAGTAGTCGTGAAGAAGGGATGAGAACATGTATTGAAATTTGTAGGTGTAAATGACAAAAGGTGAATCGCAGCTATGAGGAATATCTTTTACGCGGTTCCTTTCCATTGATTTTCTTTGAAAGTAAGAATTACATGCATACAATTATAGTTTCCACCAATGCGCATGAATTTTAATTGAGAAAGAATAGCTAACTATAGTTTATGCGAGACTCAACAGGGGTCGAATAAGCTAATGATGTCCACTCTAACCTCGCCCAAACAAACAAACAAACAAACATACACGGACGAGAACACACACAGAGACAAAATCCTGCCTGTAATTGAAAACAAAAGAAAAATCTGCCTTGTTCTGTACACTGAAAGACGATAAGTACTAAAACATGCATGTAGAGGTAGCACTTGTAAATGATGGTACAAATTGAAGTAGGCCTTCGAGTGGTATTATGTATTACATATAAAGGTATTACAATCTTTCAGCTTAATTGTTATTTCTTCTGAATTGCTGAAGCACCGTATGATTACACACTGTCTTCATTTGTAATAGCCCTAATTCATTTTCACGAAGTCATGATTGGCACGACGTACAGCTATCAAAATTAGTATGAAAAGATTGTAATAGAAGCCGTGCAGTGTGACATGCTGTTCCTAAGCCGTTTTGTTCACGCCATCATGCGTGAACGCCTTCTCTGCTGTTTTATATTGAAAACAGATTGAAAGTAGCATTTTATCACCTAAATTGTTACGCTAATTTCCACCACCATGGATCTAAATGACGAGATGTGATATATTCAGTTCTACCAAAATCGATTTTTTTTTCTCTCCCTCTCGTCACTGTAATGATGTGTTGACGAGTTCTACCAAAAGGTTGCGTGAGTGGTAATCTTAGTGCTTTCAATACATTGACACTTTTGTACCCAATCGCTTGCCATGGCGTATTGTTCCGTATCGAAACAAAATGTATTGATGGAAGATTACGTGTTGTTGCTGATTTGAAAGGCGTTGATCAGCTATAAGGAAGTTTTCGCTACACGAAGGACAGACCGAGAGTACGCGGAAGCAATCAACTGTGAAAGTACCCGTACTCGGACTCCCGTCACCATAGCAGTTTCGCTTTCCTGTACAGGACGAGGCGTGGGGACAAGATCGCTGATTGGCTGGCTGGCTGACTGGCTCACTCATGCCCAGCGTCGGGACCGAACGCTATTTCGGCTGAATCCCGCGCACCAGTGTTCCCCACGGGACGTTTCTCGGATTTGATCATGCGCAGATGCAAATTTGCACATGGTATGCTCAAATCCCGGCCGCGTCGTGCTTGCGAAAACTCCCTATTGAATAGGCGGCATGTATCTTTGCAAAGTTTAATAGCATAGTTTGAAATCAGTAGCATATAATGAACTGAAGGGTACGCCTTTTTCAAAGCCAGGAGAAAGGGCTTCAAGGAAAAAATTGTCTGTATTGTGGACATGTTTCTCTGAGATCAACGACGTGCCCATAATGAACTACACAACTTCGCCAAACAAGAGAAATTACGAAAGCTGGATGTCAATATAATAGTTGGTTTTCAGTTGAGTTCAAAACAAATGAAAAATAATATGCATACCATGGGCAGTATCTTCTAATGCGTCATCACTTTTTAACCGTTGAGAAATATGTCACAACGAAAGTACCATGTACAAGTCAAGACGAAAATCGTCGTGCGCATGGCAGATTGTCGTTAGCGCGCTTCCCTGCGCCTGGCAGATTGTCGTTACAGTGTGGGAGTGCGCATGGCAGATTGTCGTTAGGGTGTGGGAGTGCGCATAGGGTTAAC